>NC_056743.1:213567825-213827825 GCF_019279795.1 Protopterus annectens | reverse complement strand
TGTAATGTCATTTCGATGAATAGATATGAACCCATATATATATATATATATATATATATATATATATATATATATATATATGAATCTAGGACATTTCACCGAAAGTCAAATGACCGAACACAAATCATCGAAAACACAATTCATGGAAACATATTTCACCGAAAGGTGTATATGGCCTTGTCCCCACTGTAGTGCAACCCTAGAGTTAGTACATATAGTAGGGGGTGAGGGGGGGCATACCCCCCACATATTTTAAGTACATATCATGTTTGGATAAGAGTAATATATTGCAATTGTAGGTATGCATGTATATAGTTCAAAATATTTAAAATATGTGGGGGGCTACACCCCCCCACACACCCCCACTACATATACTAACTCCAGGGTTGCACTACAGTGGGGACAAGGCCATATTCAACTTTCAGTGAAATGTGTTTCGGTGAATTGTGTTTTCGGTGAAAAGTGCACACTAATTTGACTTTCGGTGAAATGTCCAAGATCCATATATATATATATATATATATATATATATATATATATATATATGCCTTATTAAGGACTCCTATCATGATTTTGCTTCTTCTTTTCTGTTCATATCATCCACAATTTCTCTATCATTAATAGTTATTGACAACCCTTTCCCTTTATACTATATATATGCTATCTTCCATAATATTTTCATTTTAGTTTCTTATCTCTTTTGTATTTCCATAAACATCTTATAATCATTATTATTCAGTACTATCGGTCTCCAGTTTTTGACTTGTCTTCTTCCTTCTTCCTTCCACCATATGAATTAAGCATTCCACTACATAATTATTTATACACAAATCATTCATTTGATCATTCATTTAAAAATCTTTAAAAAATATTTTTTTGCCAATCCCTTAAATTTTAATACATTTCATACCTTATGCCATCTGGACTTGCAGCCAAATCTGTTTTCACTTGTCCTAATACTTTACCTAGCTCATTTAATGAAATCTCCTTTTCCAACTCCTTATTCTCTTTTTCTGTCATCTTTTTTACTTTCCATGTTTTTTTCACTACCTTCTTTTTTCTTTAAACATTTCTTGCGCATATTGTACTACACTATTCATTACCTTTTCCTGAATTATTTTTATTTCTCCTTTTACATTATTTATCCCTCTCATTACAATACTGTCTTCCTTTATTCAAAGTAATTTGATATTTCTTCTCTTTTTCCATGTAAAAAAAAGAAGTTATGTCTTACCATAACGTTCCATCTGTACTGTTGATCCTCATTCAGTCATTACGCATGGGTATCAGTTCCGAGAGCCTGCCATTTTCCAAGCTCGTGTCAGCTTCAAACTCTCGAGGTAAACTCTTACCCACAATCCCCTCTCCCTGTTACCTCAGATTGAGTTTGCAAGTTAAAGAAGGTATAGGCTACCTCTTTTCAAATAACCTAAGAGAACTGGATGGTGAGATCCACTAGAAACCACAGGAGGGGGAAGGAGGGAGGGTCATAATGACTGAATGAGGATCAACAATACAGATGGAACGTTATGGCAAGACATAACTTCTTTATCTGATATTGTTAATCGTCATTCATTCCTTACGCATGGGACAAAGTCCCCAGCTACCTCTATTCCTGGGAGGCTCTCATGGAAGGACATTCCTGAGCACCATAGAACCGAAAGATGCTCTTCCCCTGGATGCCAAATCCAATTTTTTAATGATTGATGAAGGTATGAGGCATAGCCCAAGTTGCAGCTGCACAGATGTCATGTAAAGAAGCTCTGGCATGGAAGGCAGCAGAAGTTGCCACCGACCTTGTTGAATGAGCTTTCATGGTAGTAGGCAACGAGATATTATACTGTGTGTAAATAAAGGTCACACAGTCCTTCAACCAGTTAGCTAATGTGACCTTAGCAACAGCAGATCCTAACCTAGATCCAGAAAAAGCCAAACATAACTGTTCAGATTTATGAAAGGGTATAGTTCTGTTTAAGTAAAAACAGATTTGCCTGTGTATATCTAGGGTATGTAGGCAATACTCTCCTCTGTTTGAATGATTGGGAAAGAAAACTGGCAATTCAATGGCTTGATTAATGGACATTTCAGAGATCACTTTAGGCAGAAATGACGGATTACTTCTCAGAGACACTCTATCTCTATGAAAAATCAAGTATGGACTCTTGATACATAAAGCTTGAAGTTCAGAAATATGTCTGGCAGAAGTAATAGTGACCAAAAACAAGGTTTTCCATGACAAATACTTGAGGTAGCAAGAAGAGGCTGGTTCGAAAAGTGCCATTGTCAGAGCTTGCAGAACTAATGATAAATCCCATGATTGAATAGGTTCTCTAAAAGATGGCTTCAGATGCTTCACACCTTTTATGAAGGTCTTGCACAATTTATGGGACATAAGAGAGGAATCTTGGACACCCTCATGAAAATTAGAAATTGCAGCCAAATGAACTCTAATGGTAGAGGCCGATAGACCCGATTGAAACAGGTCGTCCAGATAGTCTAGTATTATCGACACTGGTGCTGAAAAGGGGTCTACTTGTTTATCTTTCAGCCAACAGATAAATCTTTTCCACTTGCTCAGATAAGTAATTCTAGTGAAAGACTTATGAGAAGCAATGAGAATATCACGTACTGGTAAAGAAAGATCATTCTGCCTGGCAATCAAGGGAATTGGAGTAGCCAAGCCATTAGCTTCAGGCTGTTCAGGTTGGGGTGAATCAGGTTCTGTGGGTGTGAGATCAACTCCGGGATTGGGTGGAGACTCCATGGTCGATCTAGTAGGTGAGGCCAAAGTAATGGGAACCAAATCTGTAGTGGCCAATATGGTGCTATGAGGATTACCTTGCTCTTCAACCGCCGGGCTTTCTTCAGAAACTGGGGAATGAGAGGAAAGGGCAGAAATGCGTAGAGAAGACTCGAGGGGCAATCGTGGATTAGAGCGTCCCTTGGTGACTGTCCCGGAGGGGGAATCAGGGCAAAGTAGTTGCTGCATTTGTAGTTGGTTGGGGATACAAAGAAGTCACAGCAAGGACAGCCCCAGCGGTGGAAGATCTCTGCCGCTATCAAGGGATTCAGGGACTACTTGTGAGGTTGCAGAATGCACCTGCTGAGTCTGTCTGCTATCAAGTTGTAACTCCCGGGAATGTGCGTTGTTAGAAGAAAATGGTTGGTAGCCATCGCCGGTTGGGTCGCTCTTCAGGAGCGCTGGTAGGATTGACCAGGGAAAGAATCCCTGGAACCCTGGTTACGCGGTCCCCCTCTGCCCCAAAAGGAGCATCTTCCCTGTGAGTTTCCCCCTCTGCCTCTGGTGGAGAACTCGGCCTGTGTGTCACGGAAAGGATCCCGAGATTTCTTGAACCATATCTTCCCACTCTTTTGGTTTCAGGGAAAAGCACGTTGAGGGGAAGAAAGGGTCTTACCGTCTTGTTCACATCTGGCCAGTGTGCTTTTAACTTTGGGCCCAAACAATGAGGAGGGCTCAGTGGGGGCATTAAGAAAGGAAGATTTAAAAGGTTCCACGAAGTTGCACAGGCGCATCCAGGCATGTCATCTCAAGACCGCAGCTGAACCCGCCGCTCTAGCTGCTCCTTCTGATGCGTGAGATATCAATCGCATAGAGGAGGTAGATATAGACTCAATAGTGGCCAGCTGAGAGGCCACTTTGTCACAGACCTCATCAGACACTGTACCAGCCAAGGTTTTTGAGAGCTCAGAAACCAGATCCCTTTGAAGCCTGGTAAAATGTGCCATATAATTCAGGGACCTGATAGCAAAGATTGCTGAAGCAAAAGTGTGCTTTCCTATTCTGTCCAGGGCCTGGGACTCTCTGTTAGGTGGATGGACAGTCTGGCTTTCTTCTTCAGCCAGATCCTTTTTTGTTGCGGCCACCACCACCAAAGCATCTACAGAAAGACCTTTGGACCAATGGGGATCTGAAGCAGGAGGGGACAAGATCTTATCTGGCCTCCGGGGAATAACTTCAACAGTATCAGGGACCTTCCAAGCATGCTGCACGATGAACTTGACAAGTTCATCGGCAGGTGGAGTAACCCAGGAGGTAGGGGGCCGGGTGCAAAAGGCCTGCAGGAACACAGATTCCTCAGGGGTCAGATTAAATGGCTGCCAGTCACCTCTCTGTTTCAGGATTTCAAGGATGTCACCAAAGGATACCTCGGAGGGTGACCAAGGGCTTCCCCCTCATCAAAATCTGTGTCTTCGGTGAGGGACTCCTCTGTGGAGTCCATGTGCTTCCTCTTACACTAACCTTTCCAGTGGACCTCCTCAGCAGGAGAAGCTGGAGAAGACAACGGAAAAGGGGATTCCTGAGGGAATATGTCCTGAGGCCCTTGCACCTGGTGTCCTCTAGGTGCAACTTGTGAAACCAGTGTACCAGAGGAGGGCGGAGGTATAGACAGCCCGGTATTGCCAGCAGCAGTGAAAGCTTTCTCCATCAGTTGGAAGGCTGGTCCACCTGGAGAGTAGTGTATGTCTAGGACAGGGGGCACTCCTCCCCTAAGTGGCTCAGCCTGCCGTCTCGGAGTCCTTGGATGGCCATGGAGCAGCAATCTGTGTGTGTCACAGCTGACATCCTGGGTTGTAGCAAAACTTTCCTGCCATGAAGGCAACTGCGGTTCCTTAGTGAAATCCATAAAGGGAACCCCAGAAGGGGAAGACTGTACTATATCCATGGACTTCAAAGGCAATGAAGGAGGAGAATAAGAAGGTGTCTTTGGAGATAGGTGATCACCTCCCAAGGAAGGATAGTTCCTGGGGGGGGGGTGGAATACCTCTGGCCAAGAATGCCTGATCCACAAGATGCAACACATCATGTTCTGAAAGACTTCTAGTGGACCTCACAGAGACTGAGGGAGAAACAGGCCTGTCCACAAAAGAGGCAGATTCGGTGCCCATCTCATCTGACTGCACCGAGGACAACGGTGCCAAGAAAGACTGAACTACTGTAGTCTGCACCGAAGAAGTTATCGGTGCCGATGTCACTGTCTGCACCGACACAAGGATCGGTGCCAAAGTGGTTGTCAGTGCCGAAGCTGGAACCAACAAAACTGGAGTCAACACTAATGGCCTCTGTTCCAAGCAAGATCTCGGAGCCGACGCAGTCTAGGTCTGCGCCGACTGAATGGTTGGTGCCGATACAGTGGTAATGGTCTGAACCAAGAAGCCCCTCGGTGCCGATATGTAGAAAGCTGCAGGAGAGGATGGAGCCGAAATCACTAATGGAGCCGAAGGCCTCGGTGCCGAAGGTCTGGGCACCAAAAGCACTGGGGCTGACAGAGAGCTCCAGAGCCGAAATTTTAGCCTTTTTAGATTTTGGTTGGTGAGAGTCCCCAGCCAGGGATGAAGGCAAGGATTTAGCCTTAGTAGAAACATCCATTTTCTTATGGGCTTTAGGAGGGGTTGAGACCTCTGACCCAGAAATAGCCTCTGAAAAGGGAGATTTTAGAAGTCCCTTCAGTAGTAGTTTATTTTTCGTTTCTAACAAAGTTCTATTAGAAAAGTTCTCACAAATAGTACAAGGTGGTTCAACAGATAAATGGGAAGCTCCCAAACAATAAACACACAAAGAGTGTGCATCAGAAGTAGGCAGTTTGTGTCCACAATCAGGACACTGCTTAAACTCCGAACTACCGTTTTTATCTGCCATAATAACACATAGAAAAATACCAACAATGGTACAAGAGAGTACCTGAAGGAATGAAACAGAAAGGGAAAGGGATTACCAACAATGGTAAGGAGAAAATTACCTTGTGGTAAAAAGGGTAAGTAAAGGTTAGGACGAGGAAATTATGAACACTAGATGCGATAGGGCAAGAGAATAAAATGTCAACTTTTCTGACAGAAAAGTAATTTGTAAAGCAATAAAACAACAATTGACTGTACTTAGCTCAAGAGAAGTAGCTTGACACGACCGTATAACAACACGGGAAACGAAATCTGAGGTAACAGGGCGAGGGGGATTGTGGGCAAGAGTTTAGCTCGAGAGTTTCAAGCTGACGCGAGCTTGGAAAATGGCTGGCTCGGTTCCGAGCTCGGAACCGATATCCATGCGTAAGGAATGAACGAGAATTAACAATATCAGATCATATTTGCTTATATAACAATTATTGTACTTTTCTTAATTTCTTTCATATAATTCTTTATCTTTGTCAAAGTCATTTCTATCATTATGTTCTAAGTCTCCCAACACATCTTTATATGTGCTTTTATATTTTCTTTCTCTACTTTTTCTCAAATCATATTTCCATTGTAAAAATATTTATTAATTTTTTTTTTTTTTTCCTTTAATATCATCCACTACTCAAGCCAATTTTTATAAAATGTTCTGATAGTCATACAATCTTTCCATAACTGTATTATTAAGCTCTTCCCTTCTTCATTTCATGCTTTCTCATTTACCCTTTTTATACATTACTTGTTTTACTTTATCTCTAGCCATATTGCAAGATCATCAGATAATACTGTTTCAACTACCTCCCCTTATCCTATAACAAAGCCTTCTGTAACTATAAAATAATCAGTTCAGTTCTGCACAGTCTGTGAAATTTTGTCCCAAAGTTTTAAATTACCACATATATATAACTTCTAACATTTTTCTTATATAATTTCCTTTCTTTTTACACTTGCCTCTTAAATCACAATTGAAGTCCCCTGCTATTATAGTATTCATGTTTATCACAACAGTCTAGAATCTGATGAAATAAGCTTTCCCTTTCTTTTCAATTAGTATAAGCATATGTTATAATTCTATACACTTGCTTTTTCCATCTTAAATCTACAATAGGCAGTCTTCCCATTTTTGCTAAATTTACATCCTATACCTTTATTGTATTTCTTTCCACCTTAAATCTACAATGGTTAGTCTTCCCAGTTTTGTTAAATTTACATAAAATATCTTTAGTGTATTTCTTCATAATATGGCTATTCCAGACTAGGTCACATTTCTGAAATTCCAGATTTTCTTTCCTCCACATAGTTTCTCTGCTTGTAGTCTTTCTTCATTTGTTAAAAAATGTGTCTCTTCTAAAATAATTACATCCTCATCACATCTATTACACCACTCCAAATTTCCTATTCTTCTTACTATATTCTTAATACTATTCACATTTACAAAATGCACTCTAAAATTTTCATTTTCCCTTAAATTCTTGGTTTCACAAGTTCATAGCAAATTACTAGGCTAGCTTTAACAGGCCCTTCTAAGCCTAGCCAATTTCCCTCCGTAAGGTAAAGATCAAACACTGCACCCTGTGTCCTTCAGTCAAACACCCTAACCATCCACTTTTTCAACCATTTCTTTCTTTTTTCTTTTGTACTTATTCCTTTAAAATTTATTTTTCTGCTTTTTACCCTTTTACCAATAGAATTAGTTTTTTTCCTTTTACTGCCTCGCAATTTAGGTCTTTATCGTTTATTTCAGAACCTTCTTATATGTCTTCTTTATTATTTTTCTCTCTTCTAATTTTTCTAATTTTTCTACTACGTCTAAAATTTCTTCTCTTTGTTCATTTTCTTTTCTTTCATTTTTCATTTTCCTTACTCTTATTTTCATTTTTTGCAATCCATTCATAAATGTCCAATTGTGTTACATTTACAGCATTTCAATTCACATTTTTTGCATCATGTCCCATTTCCACACAAATATAACATTTCCTTTTGTCACACTTATCACATGTCCTTCTTTTCCACAAAAAATCTATTTTAACACAATATTACAATCTCAGCCACCAGTCCATAAACTTTCTTTTGTCATAAATGTTTGCAATGTCTAGTAATTCTTTGCTTAAAGCTTTCAAATGTTCTTTCAAAGTCTCTCTTTTTACCGCTGTTTGAAACTACCATTAATTTTCTTCTTTGTTTCCCCTGTTAAATGCTTTTATCAGATAAAAATTCCATGAGTTACAGCCTTTGCCTTTTTCAATGGGAATTTTTATTTGAAAATATGAAAAAAAGTCTCAAATATAATGTTGCAAAATGTCTCTTTGTTAATAAGAATAAATGCTCTTACCTCATGTGCTTTTACACCCAAAGGAGCTATTAAATTGTCCCACCCTTCATACCCATCCATTTCTTTGTCTTCATTATCTGCCTTGTTTTCTGCTACTCTCCTTTTGCTTTCGTTTACCTTCTCTGCATATGTTTCTTTTACATCTCACCACTATACTTTAGAATTGTCTCTGCATCCTCCTTTTGTATTTTCTCCATAATGTTCCCCAAGTAAACATCTTCTTCATTATCTGGCTCACTCCGCACCATTTCTTTAAGTAAATCACCCCAAAATCTCCCAGCTGGAGGGTTGTAATTATACATCCATCATTTGCTGACTCATCTCTATCAAACAGATTTCTTACAAGTATTTCCTCTCAATCCTGCAAACATTCTCCGTTCCCCATATTTGCGTTCTCCTTCATTTCTTTCACCACACCATCATTTTCTTGTCACTTCAACTGTCTCCCCGTTTCTCCGGGCTGCCTCTGTGTCTGCAATGGAAACAGGAAGTGCTCCTCCAAAATGGGTTCACTCACAACAATAATGAGTAGCAGAAGTTCTCTGACTCCCTGGTCATTTCCCCTATAAGTATAAATACTACCATGTTGTCCCCTGAAAGGAGGTCACTAGCCAAGTGGGACTAATCTGGTTAGCAACAGATAAATCCATAAAATACACATTGATGCAAAACCTGTTATTCTGCTAACCTTTTAAGTGATTTAGATTACCCTGCTCTTATCTGTCTCCAGTTTTGCAGAACATCTCTGATTTTGTCTCTTATGGTTTGGGTTTGATTGCCCTAACCTTCAGTTGTCATCTATGTGACTCTACCAAGTTACTTCACCAGACAGCACTCCTGTGCTGTTCCTGAAAAGGGACACGTGTCCAGTGTGATGTCTCAAGCTGTAGGCAAAAGCATTACACATTTGTCTTTTGAATTTCTGCACTTTTCACACAGATACTAATTAGTACTCCACAGTATGCTATTTGAGTATGAATCCCACCACATTTCTTGTAGTTTAATGTGTTGCCAGATGGATTTTTCATTAAATGTGAGATTCAAGTGAAATTAAGTTTGCTGTTTCTCAAGCTAAGACTGTTTTCGGTGTGACAGTGTTTTGTTTTATTTAGAAAATCGCTGGCTGTGTTTTTTCAGTAAATTTTGAAAAATAAGTTTTAAATGATGTTCACATCTATGTGGTAATTGTAAAAGTAAAGAAAACAGTATGTACACTGGCAGGTTTGAACTCAGCTTATATTAATTGGGTAGAGATAGCCAAGTAATTGGATACTGGTGTGGCTGGCAGGGGCTTGATTCATTACCATGTATAGGGTCCCAATTGTCCACAATCCAGCTCTGTTGGCTCTGCAGGTTTGTGCTGCAACAATACAGCATTACGAGCCATTCAAGTAAGTAATACCTTTACTGAGTGATGTCAGATCGGACAGCTAGTCTGGATAGCAGGGAATACATAGGGAAGTCAAACATGAGATATAGGTATAATGCAAGCATATAAGCCCCCCTTACAAAAATAGTATGCTATATGCAGTAATATTTCTGATTCTTACATGATTTGATGGTTGCTGAACAAAGCTACAGCAACATTTATTTTGTAAAAGTAGAAAAAGGAGGCACCAGACCACGGCTGCAAATAACATAAAACACTTTTTAATCCAAAGACAAATAACAGGTGAGCACTTTCGTGGACTAAGCCACTTCATCAGACAATGTAATGAAAAGCTCTTCAGGTTATATACCCAACAGTTCAATTAATTATGCTAATGTATAACTCTTCTCTCCTGCCTTAAAGTCATATTACATTCAGCATGAACTCTTCTCCATATAAAATTCAAATACAATATTTCTTTCTAAAAACCACCTAATAACATTAACATACATAATAAATCAAAACTGAACTTTCTATGCACAAAATTCTCACAATAACATCACTATAACAGTATTATAACATAATACAATAAAAATACAAGTTTAAAAACACATTTCATACATAAACTTAAAATGACATGGAAGCTGCCAACTACTTTTTTAGGTCTCTAGCTAATAATATGGGCTTAATATTCAGTTTATCATTGAGATCCTTACCCATATTCACCCTGAGTCTCACTATCCATTCTAGTTCCTTAGTCTCTGTCTTCAACTTGACATCTCCCCCTCTACAGTTATTGACAACCCTGTCAATTACCATGAAATGAAAAGGTTGTGCAAAACCATACCTCTCAACATGCCTCGATAGAGCATTAGTGTCTGCCATCCTCCAGATCAAGCAATGTGCCAAGTAAACAATGTTAGTGCTACTGCAATTAGCTTTAAGTCTAAATTTGAATACCCTGTTCAAATCTGGATGCAGGAACTCACCATTAGAATCCACATGCATAGATAAATTACAATTGCCACAAGCAAACATGCCAAAATTACTCACACTAGGGCTCTGTGAAACACTTTGTTGGGACTGAGGTCCACAAAGTAACTTTTAAATTCTTCTCATTCTTAAAGGTGTATCTTGGAACTTCCCCTACCAATTGTCTAATGTCCTCATCAGCACACAGTATGTTCCAGTTCCTGTGATAAATGTCCTGTAACAACCTAATGTTACTAGAATAAGTGACTGACATTCTCATAGGCTTACAGGCATCTCCCCTGGGCAACGGCAGTGGGTTCCCCTCAGAAAAAATAGGGTTTGCCCTCCATATCTCTACTCCCAGAGACCTCCATCAGGGTTCTCTGAACCTCATATTCAGTGTAACCTCTCTATAAAAATCTTGCGTTTAACTCACCAAGTTTCCCCTCAAATTTCATACAATTAGCCATTAGCCTAGATGTTCTAAGCCCTTGTCCTCTTACAATATTTTTAAAAATATGCTGGGGGTGCATGCTTTTCCTATGAAGGTAGCTGCATCTGTAGCAGTCTTTCCTAAAGATCTCGGTTTCAAACTGCCCTCCAGCCTTCTGGATCACCTTCACATCCAGGAAATCAATAGCATAAAACTAACTTTTCATAGAAAATTTGAAGAAGTTTGTACTCTCATTTAGATAGGAGAAAAAAGATGCAAAAGTCAATTCATCACCTTCCCAAAAGACAAAAAGATCATCCATAAATCTCCCATAAAATCTCAGGGACTCTTCATATTCCCTCAGGAGGTGCTTTTTTTCCCACATGGCCATAACAATGTTAGCGTAGCCATTGGCACAAGAAGTGTCCATGGCCACACCATTCATTTATTTAAATAGAACATTCTCAAACATGAATATGTTTTTCTCAAGAATCAATTCCATGAGCAATGATAATAAATCAAAACATTGTACATCATACAAGCCATCCTCTACTAAATATTGTCTAAAATACTCTATGCCTATCACATTGGGGATAACAGTGAACAAAGACAGCACATCCATAGTAATCAGCAGCATCCTCATGCGCATTCCTATAGACCTAGTGTAAGCATAAAGATCTCTCAAAAATTGTTTAGCATCTAACAGAATATTACTATTCCTCTTAAGTATAGGCTTTAAGTGACGTTCGACATATAAAGATAAGGGCTCCGTGGACCAGCCCCTCCCTGACACAAAAGGCCTCACACGGGCAGCAACACTGGATGTTTGTGAATTTTAGGGAGTCCCTGTATGACAGGTATAACTTGGTCCTTAATAGTAAAATACTTGAATAAATCTAGACTGATAATGCAACACTGTAAACACTCAAATAAAGCATTATAAATGGACATATTACATTTTTGTACCTGTTGATATTCAGCTTTTCGATAAGACATGTCATCATTTAACATATTAAACATGGCATGTCTATAATACATATAGTCCATAATAACCAGTGTTCCTCCTTTATCTGCTGGTCTCACTGAACTAGAGGCATCATGACATAAGAAGTCCAAAGCTGCCCTTTCCTCCTTGATCAAATTGTTAAAACATTTATTAGAGACATTCCCATCATGCATATTATATATCTCCCTTGCGCAAGCTTTCTCAAAGGTTTCAACTGCTGCATTATTGATAGGGATATAGCCACTTAGTTTTTTAAAACTATTCAAAGAAGAGTCATTACCATTGTGATGACTGTGCCCTGGCCCAGCAATCAAGGAGCCTCAATCCTCACCACTAACACCAGGGAGGTCATCTCCTAGAAGAGGAAAGGATGACTAATACACACAGTTAAGTACAGCTATAGGGTCCAGGCCTCAGCCTAACTGGGCAAGCTAGAACCTCCAGTACCCTCTCTGTCCAACCAGCGCTTTGTGTTCCTGCCCAAGTAGCTGACACAACACACACACACTTTGAGATAAGTATTTATACAACTTCACAGACACTCCTGGGAAAGGCTGACACAGATTCTCCAGCTGTGCCCCTTTACCCAGACTATACGGTAGTAATTACTGCCACCGCCCAGTTAATAATATCAGCTACTAAAAGGCCCTTAAAAGGGTGTCCAATTATTACTGTGCAATATTAATATCCAATGGTAATGTGACTATACAGTCTAAGGCTTATTGGAAGGGCTTAGACAGTAAACTCTATAAATATATAATGTACTCTAAAGCATACTTCATCTCTACACAAAGCAGCCACAGGTAGAAGGTTTTAAAAATATTTAATAATAAATAATTAAAACACAAGACAAAACTACTACACCACAGAGATATCTAAGAGTTCACAGATCACACAGAAACTTAAAATAATACAGTAGGACAGGTCTGGTTTCAAAGGAAAATACCTAATTAATCTTTACTAGCTTTAACTATTCCTACAAGATAACACAGTGCTAAAAACTTACATGTGAGCATAAGCAGAGTGCTGATAAGTTAGATGTCCAGATCAAAAATGCCTCAGGTCTCTTGTGAGAAACAGAATTTAAACATTACTAACAAACATGTTTGCTGGGTCCCTCCCCAAATGACATCATTTTTGACACTTAGGTTTTCCCAGTATTCATATTGCATAATCTTAACACCTGGTCTGAGTTCTCAGGCCACAACCTGCATTATTTAGCAATCTAACATCTGCACATAAACTTACACGAACAGAAGACATTTCACATGTATATACTAACAGAAACTAAAGGAATAAAGCGCCTTACATATCTAAATTCTAGTCATAAACTTTAGCCTTAAAACAATGGGCATGAAATCTTTATCCAGCCGCCCTTGGGCCGAATTCTAACATGAAAGGATACAACATGCTTCACTGGGCCAGTAGAGTGCAATGTTGTCAAATATTTTGCAGTTCCACATTTCATAGTGTTTTCTTACATTTAAAAACACAAGCCTGTATTTTACATTTATTTATACAGTTGATAAAATTATATATCAAATTCTATTTGACTAGGCTGGCAGCCTTCGCCCACCTCTCCCCAGTCGTCACAATCATTAACATCGCCAAACTGCATTTTAAGCATTAAACTTCGTGTAAAAGTTTTTAATTCCAAAATATTGTCTGTAATAGTCATTTTACTTGCTGGAATGAAAGACATACCTTTATCCAGGACTCTGCTCTCATTGTCCGTCAACACCCAATGAGATATATTACAGATTAACATTTGTTCCCTTGTTGCCACATCCTCTTGATGGTCGGGGGCTGTTCTTCCAACGATGCTGTCTACTTCATCCGGCCCCTGCTCTGTAAACGGTCATGAAAATGTGCCTGTCGAATAGGGTACGTGTGGTTAAATTCGTATTTGGTACAGCATTTAAACTGATGCTTCTCTCGTTCCCCTCAGTCTGTAAGTTTGCAAAACAAATTTCATGGTCGCCATGCTTACTACATGCTCCTCTCTCAATCTGTACATTTACAGCTTCCTCCACGCTGCTCTCCAATGAATTAGGAGGGGGCGTAACATGTATTACCACCACCTCGCCCACAAACTCCACCTCCTCTATGACCGAGGTGCTGGGTACAACAGCTGATTGGACCATTGGCTGAACAGAAGCCTCTGCATCAGACGAATTAACATTTCGTTGACTGCCACTGTTAACTTTGTCATCATTGCTACATTCTCTGGGCCAAGCAAAAACCTGCCCATTAGCAAAGTCCTGTAAATCCCTGTGTACTTTCTCCTTCTTATAACTAAAAAGTTGCTGTTCATAAGCACCAACTGTCTCAATGATGGAATCAAGTTTTATATCCACAACAGACTGCGGATATTTCACACATTGTTCTTTTTGCAACCGACAAATATTATAAGATAAATCAGCCTCTTCAGGGTTAAAATAGTCAATAAGTAGTTACATATAACTATGACTAGTGCCAATGTTACCGTGTCATGTTATTTTAAGTTTATATATAAAATGTGTTTTCAAACTTGTATTTTTATTATATTATATTATAATACTGTTATATTGATGTTATTGTGAGAATTTTGTGTATAGAAATTTCAATTTTGATTTATTATGTATGTTAATGTTATTAAGTGGTTTTTAGAAAGAAATCTTGTATTTGAATTTTATACGGAGAAGAGTTCATGCTGAATGCAATATTACTTTAAGGCAGGAGGGAAGAGTTATACATTAGCAAAATTAATTGAACTGTTGGGTATATAACCTGAAGAGCTTTTCATTACATTGTCTGATAAAGTGGCTTAGTCCACGAAAACGCTCACCTGTTACTTGTCTTTGGATTAAAAAGTGTTTTATGTTATTTGCAGCTGTGGTCTGGTGCCTCCTTTTTCTACTTTTACAAATTGACTGCTGGTTGGAGGCACTGTTTGCCATTACCATTTATTTTTTGCCTTTTGGAACATTTATTTTGTCTTTGTTTTTCTTTATTCATCACACTAAAAATTAATTAATTCATTAATAGACCAAGATTGTCTAATATAGTCTAAACATGTTGCATTTAAGTAATATATGTGCAGCACCTTCTTTAAGGCTCTGGCAAATACAGAAGGGCTGACATTTGTCAAGTCATACAGACTGTATTATCTGAAGTTTATTTGTGTCTTTCGGCTTTTCCCCGGTTAGGGGTCACCACAGCGGAACTCCGGTCCGCTAATGATCGGTAGTTGATTTTTACGTGCCGAGTTACCAGCCTTGATGCACAACCTTCAACAAAGGTACGCCTATTCACGCATGTCTCCATGCAGAAGACACTCTAGCTGAGAATTGAACTGGACAGCGCCTTACTGTGAGGTGACAACGCTACCGCAGCACCAAGTGATGACTAGAAATGTCCATAATGTAATCAATGGGGCATAATACAGTGATACAGTCTTTGCTACAATATTGGATTGCAGTGACTTTTCGTATTTAGTTAAAAACTTTTATTCTGGCAGCTAACACAGACGATTAAAACTCTAACTTGTTAATGATCTGCCTCCTGTGGCAAAGGTGCAAGCTTTGAATCTTTCCACCTTCATTTATCTATTAAGTGAAATTAAGCATGTCACTTAACCACACAGTGATTTGGAGCAATTGGAAATTTTGGCTAGGTACCTCATTGGTCACTGGGACTACATGACTAGTTGCTATAAACTGATGTCATTTTCCAGCCTTCTCTATATTGTATAGCTGATTTAGTTCAGCAAATGTTATGGCAATATCACCAGCACACCTTTTTTAATGCAACATGGGTAATTTATCATTTAAGGGTAGCAGGCAATGCATTTGTATATAAAACTCTGAAATGCAAAGTTGTTTGCCAACAGCAACCTCTGCATTAGTAATAGTTCTCTTTAATGTGGAATTATTCAGATGACTATTACTTCTGCAGAGATTGTGTATATAGGCGGATTATAACAGCAGCAGTTTGAGTGGCCTTTTATGGTTGAAATGTTCTGAAATGCTTAGCTTTGCCATTATTGTTTTATACATTTTGTTTCACTGCTTACTAGAAAAAAGTGTTCAGAACTACAAATTTAAAACACAGCCTAATAAAATGTTGCTGCATTATACAAGGAATAGAATGTAATACAATCAGGAAGATGAATCAAGAAACATGTGCCATTTATGCTTAGCCCTAAAAATGTGCAGGGGGCCCATGGCTGGAAAGAGCCCAAGGCCGGAGGTACATTTAATCCACCACTGGCCAGATATGTTTTCAGTGAATGTGAGTTTCAAGGGCAGAGAAGTTCACTTTTGCTCATGCTAAGTCTGTTTTCAATGTGAGTTTTGTTTAGCAAATGGCCATTAGCATTTGTACTATAAAATTTGAAATAAAAGTTTTAAATTAAATGCAAAGATCTGTAATCACTGTAAAAGTAAAGAAGAAAATAGTATGCATGCGGAGAGGTTCATGTTTGTTAAACAGTACTTATGATAACTAACGAAAGACAGCCAAGGAACAAGATACTTGAATGGATTTAAGAAGGGGGGGGGGGGTGGCCCACTTGACCATGATCTGGATCATCATACCACACACACCTGCATGCACACACATGCTCACACACATACACACACACACATTCACATACACTCACACACACACGCTCACACACACGCTCACACACACACGCACACACACGCACACACAAACACACACGCACACACATACACACACACACGCACACATGCTCACACACATGCTCACACACACATGCACACACACACAAAATACTGTATTATGCAGCTGCAAGGATAAGGGGGATTTGGTTCCCTACAAAAAAGTATTGCTGTGTAAGAACTTACCATAATTTTAGATGTCCTTCTCTTCTATATGCTGTTGTATCCCTAACATCAGGCAGAGTGCAGCAGCTCCTGTCCTATGAAAAGTGCAACAGCTTCTGTCCTAAGAAAAGGGTTGGGCACTTTCCACAAACCCATGAAGGATGGCTCTGGCAAATCTTGCTCTGGCTCTAGATGCAATGCCCAATTTGTAGTGCCTAGTGAATGTGTGTACAGACGACCATGTAGCTTCTTCCAGAATAGCAGCTGTGTCCAAACCTTTAAAGAATGTCCCTGAGGAGGACACTGCCCTAGTGGAGTGTGCCTTTACAGGAGAGGGGAGCGACCTACTATGGGTTGTGTAACAGAAGCAGATGGTTTTAGATATCCAAGAGGATATGATTTGCTAGGAAACAGAGTTCCCTAGGGCTCTTGGGTGGTATAAGATGAAGAGCCTGTCAGACTTGTAGGTGGTTTTAGTCTTGGCCAAATAATATCTGAGCTATCTGTGTACATCTAAGGAGTGAAGTATCCTTTGTGCCAGATTTTGTGGACAGGGGAAAAAGGTTGGCAGATTGATAGCTTAGTTCAAGGACAGTTCATTGACAACTTTAGGTGAGGCAATAAGGGCCTGGAGTTCCAAAACCCTTCTGGCTGAAGTGATGGCCACCAAGTGTATAGTTTTCCAAATGTGGTGTTGGAGGGAGCAGTTTTGGCTGGTTCAAAGGATGGTATAATCAATTTTTCTAGAACAAAATTTAGATCCCAAGGAGGCAGAATGGGCTTCCTTGGGGACCTGAGATGTAGTGCCCTTTTCAAAAAGAGTTTGACTTCTAACCTTGAAGTCAAAGGTGGTACCAGGGCCAGGCATGCTGAGATGGCAGATAAATGTTTTTAATGGAGGAGTAGGACAGTCCAGATTTCATTAGGTCACACAGGCAAGACAAGACCACTGGGGGATCTGCTGTCAGTGGCTGTAAGTTGTTTTTCTGACACCATACAGAAAATCTCTTCCACTTAGACAGGTAAGATTTTCTAGTAGTTGGTTTCCTGGCCTCCTGCAAAACCTGAACCATGTCGTCTGTGTATAGGTGTCTGAAGGGAATCAGCGCCCTATCACCCACAGTGTAAGATTCAATGTGGACAGTTGAGGGTGTAAGAGTGTTCCCTTCCCCTGTGTGAGCAGGTTCATTCATTGAGGTAACTTGTGGTGACTGCCCTTGGTTAGATGTAGTAATGGGGGGGGGGTCCAATGCTGCCTTGGCCAATAGTGAGTCACCAGCAAGATTTGAGGCTGTGAGCTGAGGTTCTCACAAAGGAGGTTTGGCAAGGTAATTCCTTTGAAAACATGGGACTGGGGAGACAAAATTATGTCTCAGTTCCTTGCCTTTAGTCTGGAGGGCCTTGAAGAGGTCAGCAGCAGCTGTACCAAACAAGTCTTTATTGTCTAGAGGAGCATCCAGGAGTTTAGATTTGATGTAATCAGGGAGGGGCTGCAATCTAAGGCAAGAGTATCTCCTGATGACAGATCCAGAGGTGGCAGCCCTGGATGAAGTTTCTACTGCGTCGTAACTGCACTTAATGGAGTGTTTGGTTACTTGATGCAGGAATTCAAAAGAGTGGATATTTTGGCCTTGGCTGGGGAGTCAGGGAGTTCCCCCAATTGTTTCACCACATCTGCCATCAGCACCAAAGAGTATTTGGCCATATGTGTCTAGTAGTTGATGTCTTTTACTACTAAGGTGGCAGAGGTGTATACTTTTTTACCCAGATGCTCCATCAGTCTGTTGTCTTTATCTGAGGGCAGTAGTAGAGGTGGAGGAAAGTAATTTAGAAATTTTATCAGTAGCCACAGTAATAACTGAAGAGTCTGCGGATGGGGCTTTGTACAGGAATTTTGCTTCATTAGGGACTTTATAGAATCTATCTGGGTGTTTGAGTGCAGGGGGCTGTGAATCAGGATTTTTTGAAGCATCCAGGAAGGCAGGGTGCACAGGGTATACAGCAGAGGGGTTAGGAGATGCCAAGTGGAGTAGTTGATAATATCTTTTAGGTCTCGTGACCTGACTGCTGTTCCACTTGAAGAAATTTTGCACTTGTGTAATGTTCTCACCAAAAATGTAAAGTCCTGTCCTGGGGAGTCTGTGCCATTGGACTTCTCCTATGGGGAGGCATATTCCACAGGAGAAGCAATTTGAGAAGAATAAATGAGGGATTCCTCATCAGATGAATCCTCTTCTTCAAAGTAGACGTTGGGAGCAGGTCCCTTAGGGGTAGAGGCCAAAGGGGCCTGGGCCAGAGTCAGGGCCTGATGTAAAGCCAGGAAAGCATTAAGAAGGCCTTGGGTGAAGGCCTGCCAATCCGGAGGCTGTTCGAAGAAAGGGGTAGATGGAGGATGAGAAATATGCTTAGTCTTTTGTTTTCTCTTTTTATGTGACTCCGATGGCGAAGAACAGAAACTATGATGAAGGGTGGGAGGGCTGGATGCTGGATGGCACTCCACAACATCAGAGGCTATATCTTCTCGCACCGCAATCTGTGAGACCCCACTCGGAACCTCGGAGATTATGAGCCTAGGGTTCCCCATCGGCGACCGAACTGGACTCCTGCGAATCCTTCTGGGACGTGACCTAAGGTGTTGCACCGGATTCGTCTAGGCTATCCACCAAAGGAAGATCCAAAGACTCCGGCTCAGACCCCGGGCCTTCACTGGCCTCAAGAGGTACGGTTGGAGTGGAGGACACAGCAGTTGGTTCAGGCCTAGACTTTTTTGCTTTCTTGACTGGAGGCTCATCCGAGGAACCAGACATCGGATCCATACGAGAAGCTAACCGTTTAAGCCTCTGATTCTCTAGGTAGAGTTTCAATGCTGCTAAGTGGCTTCTAAGGGTTTTGGGGATGAAGTCCTGACAAATACTACAGGTGGTATGGTCGTGTTCTTGGTCTAAGCAAAACAGAATGAGCTCGTGCAAGTCCTTATGTGGAATTTGCCTTCCACACCTACAGTTGCTCTTCCTACCTGACATGAACCCAAAGCAATAGGAAAGAAATAATAAAACCCCCTATGGGGGAATTATCTGAAGTCAGATGGTGTAAAATCACTTTTTCCGAAGAAGCAACGGCCGGAGCTGGCAGTCACACAGGTGGCAGAAAAGCTCTGAAGAACATGCATGCTGACGTCTGCTATATACCCAACATCCGTTTATGACCAACGTCCATAAGGGAGACACGGGACATCGTGCACACCCTACAGTCACATTTAACGTCGGATGTAAGAGAGTTCACCAGAGGCAAACTCCTTGATGTTACGCATACAGCAGCATATGAACAGAAGGACATCATTTGTTTTACTGCTATCTGACTATTTTTGATTAAACATTCCATCATTGCAATTGCATTAATGCAATGATGATCAATAGTTAATGGAATGAGTTTTCTATGTTGTGCACATACATATACATATGAGGACAGCTCTTACTCTCTCATGGGCAAGAAGTGCACTTGATGCATGTAGGGCACACAGCAAATAAGCTCTCATTCAGTTCATACTGCCCCAGTTCAGGAAACTCAGTTTCCTCTTCTAATAATCCTTAATTTACTCAGTTTCCTCTTCTAATAATCCTTAATTTACTATGCCTCTAACAACATCTGTGCTAGTTGAATGCAAGGTGCCCAGTTTTCTATGCTGTTTCCCTGAATTTATTCCCACCAATGAGTGCTGTCTCATTCTGTGTTGTGCAGGATACTCAGTGCTCTGCTACTGTGCATCATTCCTTCTGCAGCATAGACCTCCCCATCTCCCAGGCACCATAATGAGGCAGTATATTACTGCTCCAAGTGTGATTCATTTCACTCTAAGAACACCAAGCATCTCTTAAAAGCTGTGCAACTGTGTTTATGAATCACACCATTAGTACTGCAGCCCAGATGCCCTCTTTACTATGTATAATAGTATGCATGGGGGGCATTTGCAAATCATGTTTATTATATTAGTGTACACAGAATACACACACACAAACACATCTGTAATGTATATATGTATTCTTAAGCACTAAATGCAGTATGAGCAGCATTAACAAATGATGCAACTAGTGCACACAAAACACAAAAAGACATGTGTGTGTGTGTGTGTGTGTGTGTGTGTGTGTGTGTGTGTGTGTGTGTGTGTGCAAATGTATATGTATAGAAAACACACATACATGCATTGCTAATAGCAAAAAATGAAAGTCTGTTCCTCACTTGTTACAAATTCTGGGGAGCAAGGAAAACATGGTAGGACAAACTGAACATAATATGTGCAGTTTCCATGACTGAGGAATTCTAAACTACAATGACTAGAAAGAATTGTCAAGGAACTCTTGACTGCAGCATTATATAAATACTATATTAGAAATTATATTGTAAACAGGTATTCCATTTTCAAAGAAACCTTAACTACAGCTCTAAGCACCACATCTGTGATCCTGTTGTAAATAAGTCCACAATTCATATACAGGAAACCCTGCTGCAAACAGATGTACCATTCATCTACAGAAAAAGTGACTCTAGCCTAAAACAGCTATAAAATAAAACCTTACATCACTCTCACCCTTATCCAAGATACTTAGTATCTTGATTTATTATCAATGCAAACAACACACATATAATTTATAATATGTGCCTCCCTTACACACAAACTGTATAAAGTTATCACAACTGTTGAACCTTTCTGGATGTTTCTGCCTTGTACAACACAGGATCATTGCTTGTACAACATAAAATACAGACCAAGGTCTCTGTCCATTTAACATGTAGCATCTTTGAATTGTCAAGCATTAGTCATGCAGAAGGCATTCAGCCAAAAACATTCTAGATGATTACTAACATGAAGTGCTACATCTCAACAGTGAAAACATGCTAATACTGACTACAAACAACATACAGCATGGAGGTGAGAGTTGACCTGCTAACATTTTAAGAGCATCTGCACCTACGTTTTAGGGCAGCAAAATAAAGATGGCATAAAAATATGACATGGTGAAGAAAGAGGCTATGCTAATGGAATAGTGACAGGCCATTTATTACTTGTCGCCCAGTGCAGGGCTGAGCTCTGAAGCCCTACATTGTTCATCACTCATTTGTCACGGGTGAAAAGGTGGCAGACAGCAGCAATGAGACAGATAGGTAAACAGCTCATTCGCATGGCAGGACACCACCTGCATATTTATATGCTAGACAGTCAAAGAAACTGCATTTTTGTAGCTTTACTAGATACGTGACTGAACACAAAGTTAGGCATGACATCTCTTGAAGCATTTCAGAGTATTTATGACTTCTGTATCATTTTTCCACTCTAATTTCTGTAACATAAGTAAACCTACAATTACTGTAAAAGTACTTTCTCCCCCAGTTTGGCCTTAATGTTTCCCCCTCTTAAGCTGGTCAAAACTGAATCTAGAATGGAGAACCTGAAGGAATCACAATTACTACTAGATTCCAAATGCCTATATGGTCCAGGGCATTGGAATTGCTGTATCCAGGACTGTTTGTAAGCTTCTGAGCCTCCCCCCAAGCCTTTCTGTGTTGAATGTATTTTCAATAATTACTCTGGTTGTGCATCAGGGCTGGCAACTCGGCATGTAAAAATCATCTGCCAATCATTAGCAGACCGGAGTTCTGCTGTAGCGACCCCTAACCAGGAAAAGCCGAAAGACACAACAACAACAACTCAACTAGCATATAGTATCCAAGTGTAATAACCTGTGTTAAATGTTACTGTCACCTTATGACTATCAAGATGACATCTGTTAACCTTATTTTGCCAATGTAAAGCAATTCAATAAAAAAATCATTTTATTTATTTATTTTTTGTTTACTGGGAAAGTCCAACTTGGTGACTTTCTGTTTTCAGTGGTGGCCCAGAGAGAAAAGCTCCACTAACTACTAACTTGTCATACGGTAATTTCAATGGTTATAATAGGACAAAAAAGACACAGGTAAAATGTATATAAATGGAATATTTTATATAATTCTATTTATTTATATATATATATATATATATATATATATATATATATATTATATATATACACACACACACATATATATATATATATACATATATCATGTTGGCAACAATAAATTGGTGTTTAAAACACAGTAGACTACAAATAGTGAAAGAGAAAAAGTAAATTCAGTTTCAAAATGTCTTTGGGGGAAATAGTTTAGTTAAAACATAGGGTTACACAAAAGTTATAAAAATATATTTACAGTGCATTAATACTTTACATTGGCAAAATGAGGTTAACAGATGTCATTTTGATAGCCATAAGGTGACAGTAACATTTAACACAGGTTATTACACTTGGATACTATATGCTGGTTGAGTAATTACTGAAATAAATGGAATTTCTTACGTAGATTGTTTTGTGATACTATAATATATAGTAGCTTCAACAGGTCCTGTCTGGTGCAAAACAGTCTAGTGCGGTTGAAAATATAAAGTTCTATTGATGACGGCCCAGTACAATAAAGTAGAGTGCACTACTGGAGTGTTATTATATAACAGACCACTGAAAGGGTAGTATAATTAGGTAAAGCTATTAAGGACAGACACTAATCAGACTGGAGATAAAAGGAAAAACACATATTGGCATATATAAATCACAGATTAACCAGATTTGGTTTCACATGTACAGAGCCATGACTAGATGGGCAATTGTAAGTACACCCCAGGTGTGCCCCCCCAGCCCTTTTGAAAAAGGGCTGAAACAAGGTAAGGGTCTGGTACTAATTCATGTCTTGGTAAATGGGTGGTGTCACTGGCTAAGCTACAAATAGTTCATTGGGTCAACAGTCTGGTATGAACCTATGAAATTGTTTAGATTTATCATGGTATGTAGTTTATCATGGTATGTAGCTTGAAGAGAAATGACTACATTCTTATAGTATTTCTTTTTTATTGTTGTTTATTAGGATTCTGTGTCTTTCTGTCTTTGCAAGTATTTTATCATTTTGCAATTTTCACTTGCCTTATCTCAGGTTTTCATCAGTTGTTTAGTAGCACAACTTAGGGAATCTTTTACACATATAGTAGTAAGTAGTGGGTCTTGTTATTTCTAAATAATTAGAATAGTTCATTTTAAAGCAGGATATGGCATAATCTAGGGGGAGGAATTTAAGTGGCTGCCAATTACAAAATTTTAGAGTGCAACCTTGGGATTGTAGAGGGTCTCCTCTTGCACAGAAAGTGTGGGGATTAAAGTCCCACTAGAAAGAATAAAAAAGTGACCCTCTCAATCCACATAAGTGTCTTTCAGATAATGCATTGCAGAAATCAGAAATTGCAAAGCTGATTCTTCACAACAGTAGCCTATATTTGGTTTGCCTAATACTTCAAAACATAGTCAGTCCAGCTGCACTGTTTAGACATTTCAGTAAGTAGATCTGGCGACTAAAACAGTGGCACAGGGCTGTATTCAGAAAGGCTTAATATGAGGTGGAATCATAACTCTGATGGTTTCTGAATTGTGGTAAACTTTTCCAACTCAGAGACCAGTTTCCCACTATAGTTTTCCACTGGTGGGCGCTGTAGCATGCAGTGAAGTCTTGCTGGGAGAGTCGCATATTAATGAGGCTGTTAGAGGGAGTGATCACTCTGCCAAGTTATTTTTTCTGCACAAGAAAAAAAAAAGGAGTACCATCCTATGGTAGTAATCTCAGTACAGGTAAGTTTAATGGAATCGTGTGTGTGTGTGTGTGTGTGTGTGTGTGTGTGTGTGTGTGTGTGTGTGTATATACATGTTTATGAGGGCATGAACGTGTGCGTGTATGTGTGTGTGGATGGTCGTACTGCAGAAGTTAGGTGGGCGATATTGACTATATGTGTGCGTGTGTGTTTATGGATGGACAGATACATAGATAGATATAGATGCGTGTGTGTGTGTGTGTGTGTGTGTGTGTGTGTATAAAATGCCTGGAAAACTTCCCCCTCAAAATCCCAGCTAATAACCTTTCTTTCCTCATGGCTTTATACCCAGAGACACGCAGTGTACCATGAGACTCAGAATGTAAGTACCTAGACAATGATGCCACTTTCTCATTTCCCCTACAGAGTAAAAGGTCTAAGAATTTAGCTTGCCCTTGTAATCTGGTCCTTCCATTTCCCAGTTTATTCTGGTAGTCAGCTTTGGTATACCTTTTAAAATTAAAGTCCATCAAGAAAGACATCAAAAACAGGGCACAGTGCTATGGATATGCTCACATTCCCACCTATACAGTGGAAGGATCAGTGATCCATCCCCTCCGCTAGCACCTTTCTCTATGAAACAAAACATTTTGTTTGTGCTGTCTACCATGTTGTACTATTAGATCAAGTTGCTCAGTTTTAGTGTGATAAAGATGCTCAGGTCCTTTTCTTCCTCCATACTTTAGTCCAGTACATTTCTGCAGTACAATTCCTCTAGGCATTCTTAACATGCAGTTAATCACATATAGTTTTATTTGCCATGTCCCAAAAAACTATATCTAGGGTGCAAGGATCAAAGAAATTACAAAGACCTTCAGAACCATTTCCTGAAATGAATATGACTATGGAATGGTAGAGGTGGTGATCCATGCAGGAATGACCTAGGGTGCAAAACTCTGCCCAACATGCAGGATGGCATGTCAGAGCTCTCTAAGCATGTGACAGATGCAGGCATCCTTCCTTCACCAATAATATGCCCTAGGTATAAAGAGAAGATAACTGGACTGAACATTTGGCTTAATAACTAATGTCATTCCATGGGGATCCAGTATGCATCAGCCTGAGATAAGATGACAGACAATCCTGTTTTGCAAGGGATGGCCAGCATCTCTTGTTCAGGGGTTTTCCCATATTAACAAAAGCCCCTGATGCCCATATTGTGCCATTTTTAAGCAGAGTCCATCTAATAGATATCCAAACTTAGTAAATCCTTCAGAATCCACATTGAACCACATTACGTTGGCTCTTCTCAATGCCAGGTGTCTCAGCAACAAATTTCCTTATCTTGAGGTGCTCATGCATCTGAAGCATGTTCATGTATGTATAGTTTAAGACTTTGTTTAAAAATAAATTATGTACTCACCCCATACTTGGGTTTTGTGCTTACCATGCCTTTAAGCTTGGTGGACATTTTGGTGGTGTTTACATATTTGTCAAGGACCACAGCTCATCCAGACTGATATCCAGACACCCACAAACATGAGGTCCTGTATCTTCAGTTGACCATTAACAAGACAATCTACCAGCTTACAGTATACAACAAACCCCACTCCGTGTCTCCAGGTGATTCCAGGAAGTTTTAGAAAAAAATCCTATAAGCAAATACTCTACAATCCTAGGAGTCTGAAGCCACAGACTGGAGCCGCTATATGCTAATGAAGTGTATGCCCAGAGATTTCTAGATCTGATAAATTTCCTGGACCAAATAGTGAACCCACTAGAGGTCAAAATATTCTGGATCTGGTCCTCAATAATACTGGGTCTACATATTCCACTCCCCTAGTCCCTCCTTATCTAGTTAAGTTGACAATAAACTCGTGATATTTACTGTCAAAACCACCATGCTTCCTGTAACCAACATTTTCAAAAATATGAACCTTACACAATTCCATGATGACATCTCTAAATTTTCCCGTGGTATCACTACAGATGACACTAACACAGCAGTTAACTTCACTAAACAGTTTTATGCTCAGTTAGACAAATGTATAGATTTTAACAGTAAAAAAATATTCCAAAATCACAAACTAAGAAATACTTGCTGCTGGAAGCCAAACAGTCCAAAACCAAGCCGTAGAAACTTCAAGTGTTGTTCAAGAAGTGCAATACAATCCAGTAAAAGTGTAAAACACAGGTTTAATCCAATAAATGCTGTACAATCCAGTAAGCGTATAAGCGCATTCATTTTAAACCCTTTAAAACTTCATTAGATACAAGTTGTAACAGTTCTAGAGCCATTTAAATAAACTTCACTGGTCATGTGATCCTTTTGAATTTTAAAGCAATATTCCCCTATTATACACATCCCCCCAAAAAAGTATATATTGTCATTAAATTCATGCCCTAGTATACATGCTGTTTTGTTATACTGTTAAAATTAGTTGATGTGGTTGTCATGCACAGTGATCTTTATAAATAATCCATTAATAATAATAAAATTACAAATAAATGGATGAATTTAAATATTTAAGTGTTACATCACCCAGAATCCCTACCATTTTTGGAGTCCCTAAAATCCACAAGTCAGTTAACCATCCAACTATGAGACCGATAGTGGATGGTAGGGGCTCCATCACTGTTCCATGCATTCAGTATACTGACACTTAAGTGCAAACATTTCCTAACACAAGAACAACATCTGTGTAGGGACTCTTGGGATTTCCTGTCCAAAATGAACACTATTATATTTGAAAAGGAAGACATTATGACTACTATAGAGATGTAAGAGAGCATTGTACTCTATTACTGGCCTGATGACAGTAGAGTACAGTGGGGTTATAACCTCTCTTTTTCCGGAGGCAATGCCTTTGCTTACGAGATGAGCAATATAAAATGCCCTTCTTACCACTATGGAGACATGGTGATCAAATTTAAGGCTGCTGTTGATCTGTGTGTCCAGATCTCTGACCACTGACTGTGTGCTTAAGGTACTGCTATTGATGTGGTAGTTTGCAGGAACATCACCCTTGCCGAAGGGGATGATAGTGTACTTTTTGCATTAAGTTTAAGACCATGACTTTGACACCAGTCATTAGTCTGAGTAAGGCCTTCTTGAACAATGCTGACATCACTAGGGATTTCAATGACTGCTCCCAGTTTGAGGTCAGCAGCAAACTCTGTTAGCCACAGTCCTTTAGTTTTAGCCTGTACTTCAGAGAAGTAGATTCTGAACAGTAAGGGTCACAGAATTGATCCCTGTGGAACACCACTGGTTATGGGTTTGCTGGAGGAGGTGGAGTCTCCTATTTTGACCGTATGAGTACTATCAGTGAGCCAGTTTGCAACCAACCTGACAATATATGGGTTGATACTCAGCTGGGTGAGTTTATCAATGATTTCTGAGTGGGGAATTGTGTGAAACGCTTTGGTAAGTTTGCCGTATGCACAGATTTGCCCACATCTAGGGCTGTGGTGTCTGTCTCGAAGAAGTCCACCAAGTTTAACAGGCATGATCTCCCCTAGACAAAGCCAAATTGGGTGGGGTCATAGTGTTTAGAGATTTCCTTTATCACTGTAAATAAGGTCCATGATGATTCATTCCATGGTCTTGCAGATAAGGCTGGTCAGGCTAATGGGTCTATAGTTCCAGGGGTCTGTGGATGCACCCCCTTTGTGCAAAGGGATGATGGTAGCTGTTTTCCAATCCTCTGGACAAAGCCAGTGCTTAGGCTGTGATTGAAAATCATGCCCAATAGTGATGCTAATTCCTGTACTGCACAGCCCGGAATGTTGTCTGATCCCATAAAGGTTGTATTTTTGGCCATGGACAGGGTGTTTAAGACCTGCTCCTCGGAGATTCTAAGTGGGGGACAAGTGTCTGGGATGCTTTGGGGTATATGTGTCAGGGACAGAGGAGTTACGTTTTCACTGAACCTGTCAGCCAGCAGGATTGCTATATTCACAGTTTCTGTATATGCAGTGCCATTAACTACGAGTTCAGTGCAAATCTGGGCATTCCCTTTGAGGTTATGGATGTAACTAAAGAATGCCTTGTGGTTATCCTTAGTTAGGGAAGCTAATTTGGATTTGTAGTTAGCTTTGGAGGGCATCACTATGAGTCTTATTTGCTTGTTTAAGTTGAGGAGGGAGTGTTTCCAGTTTAAGGACTGTTCCCTCCTACTCTTAGACAGCAATTTCTTTCTCTTATTGTATTGCCTTTTAATGACAGTTGTCCACCAGGCAGGTTTGTTTTTCCTTGAAGGTCTTGCTTTGGTTCTATCAGATATGGCAGAGTCAATAAAACTGTGGTGCTTTTAAAAAGCATTGGTGTACAACTCAGAATAGGTGTCTGTTCCATCAGTGGGGGGCATACCTCTCAACTGTACAGATTTTCACAGAATGTCCAGATTTTTGCTTCATATTTTTGGTCTGTTTTTCATAAAATTGTAGTTTTCTGGCAAATTAGTGTCAGATCAATAAAGATTGAAGTCAGAAAATAATGACAGACATTTGAGTTATAGACTTCATACCCTTTAGAAAATTCATGCTAATGCAAAACCTGTTATTTTATCAATTTTCTAAGTGTGTAAGAGCAGTATACTTAATAATTGTCCCTATTTTTGGGCTTTTGTCCCACTTTTATTTATGACTTTGTCCAGACTTCTTGCTCTAAGAAGTTGAGAGGTATGGTGGGGGGGGGGGGGGCTATGAAGCTATTTATGATGTCATGCAAGAGTTTGAAATTTGCCTTGGAGAAGTTTTTTAGTCTAGTTGTTGCTAACAGGAGGTCTTGTGTTATAGTTACTTTTAGTGACACTGATTGGTGGTCAGATCTCACCAGGGATAACCACACACTGGGGGTGGTGCAGCGGTCCCCTATGTTGGTGAGTACTAGATCCAGGATGTTTGAGCCTCTTGTGGGTGTGTCAACCAGATGGTCCAGGTCACTGGAGTTAACGAAGTCTAGGAACCTTTGGGCAAGTGAGTTAGAACATACATAATTTACCCAGTCATTGGATGGGTAATTAAAGTCATGAAAAACCAGGGTGTTTGGTTGTATCTTGAGTGACTCAAGTAGATCCAAATAGGCTGAGTGGATGTCCTGATTCATGGAGGGGGTCCTATAGCTGGCAATGACCTGAAGGGCGGTCTTACCTACAGTCAATTACACCTGAAGTAATTCTAGGGAATAATGCTGTTTAACCAATCTAGAGGTCTATTTACCTTTAATGAATATATATATATATATATATATATATATATATATATATATATATATATGTGTGTGTGTGTGTGTGTACACGCACGCACATATATATATATATATATATATATATATATATATATATATATATACCACATCCTTTAGTTCTCTTGCCTTCAGTTTGTGGTTTGAATATGTGGAAGAAAATGTAATCTGGTACAGCTGGGGTGAACTCCGCATCCTTAAACCTGGTCTCAGTGACTGCACAAATGTCAGCATCTTCTAAGGTGAGTATTGCTTCCAATATGTGCAGTTCCTGGTTTAGACTCCTAGCGTTTAACAGCATAACCTTGAGGTTGTTTTTAGAAAGTATTTTATAGTTGGGAATTTTATTTTTGTAATACTGCCTAAAAAAGGCACTATGGAGGTGGCAAGATTCTTAGCCAGTAACTGAAATCCCAGGGGTGACAGATGAAGACAATCTCTGGCAAAGCATCGAGGTCTGTTGACCATGTCATTCCAGGCTGACAGATACTGGATCCCCTTTGAATGACACCAGAAACTAAGCTAATTGTTTGTATTGAGGTATCATCGTAGTCAAAGGTAAAATGCTACTTAAACCTAGGAACATACCTGTCTGAGACACATAAGAGAGCTGAGTCAAGTCTCTCTTCATATAATCCAGTGAGGTACATCTCAAGTCATTCACACTAACATGGACTATGATGGAGTCATAACAGTTGCTGTTGTTGAGAGACCTGAGTGCGTGTGTGTGTGATGTGGTGGACCCTGGCACCTGACAGACAGCTGACCGTGACTTTTTCTTTATCCAGCCTGTTGAGAGGGACATCTGTGTGTCTCCCAATTGAGTCACCTATAACTAAGATGTTTGTTTTTGTGTTATGACTTAGGGGCTTGACTGGTGAGACACTGATGTGTGATACGTTCTGCAGAGGATGTAATACGTGAATTGTGCTTGTGTATGTGTTTGGGAGGTCACTGATCTTTAGGTAAAATTCTGGTAAGGGCCTCCACATAAACAGGTTTATGTGTTGCTTGTTTGGTAGGTGCAGGAGGTGAAGTGTGCATGCAGACAACCTTAGTATCAGATGAGCTGACTGGTGAGTGACAGAGCCTGGATTCTAGGTTCTTGACATAGATGCTTCTCTCACATAATGCATTTCTGTGGACTAGAAGAAGTGGGTTGTCAGTGTGCATGAGACAGTTGCTACATTGTATCAGGATGTCGTGTCGACCAGTCTGGCTGGAGGGACTGTAGGAAATTGTCTGTCCATAATGCTAAGTAAGCTGATGTGGTCAAAAAACAAGGAGAGGACAGGAAGGACCACGTAAAGTAGAGGACAGAAGAAGTGGACAAAAAATACGAAGGAATAGTGGGTAGGATCTGTGCTGGTACCTCAAGAGCTTCACTGAATGTATCACCTGTCAGTGAGGGACAATCGTGAGAACTCACTGATGGGTCACCATCAGAGTACCAAGGGAAAATTTGCAGGCAGAAGTGTTTGTGTCTATAACCACCAATGGTGCCCACTGCTGATCAGCAGTATATGATGTACAAACATGTGCAAACCCACACAAATGAGGTTCTTGGGTAGCAAATGAGAGTAAACGGATTTAAACAAATTAATCAATAAAAAAGCTCAAAACTGAGCCCTGTTCCAGCAACCTTCAATCAGATGAGTTCTAACTATACACTCCTGCCACTACGGCATGGGGGAATTCTCTCCACCAAAAGACAGCCTGGTTTAGTGCTCAAGTTATGCAAACAGAACCAGATTCAGCAGGTCTGAATCTAGTCTATGCTTCAGCAAAGTGCAACAATTTCAGAAAACAACAGTTTAAATAAGCAGGCACAATAAGCTGTTAACCAGCAACTCCCAGCTCAGAAGGGCAGACACCACAAACCTTCTTAATGTAAAATAACTGGCCTGAAGCCCAAGCCCTTTAACCGGAACTAAGACACTTTTAGAATAACAGACACACTAAGCCTTCTACCAGCAATTCTCAAATTAGAAGGATGTAAGCTACCTCTCCTGCCACTATAGTGTAGACTACAAACCTTCTTAATGTAAAACAACTGGCCTGAAGACCAAGTGCTTAAACCAAAATAAAGAGGCTTAGAATAACAGTTGCAATTTAATCAGGCTACTACCAAACAATAATACAAGCAGCAGAATAAATTCAATTGAACACATTTCAGAATAAGCCACAAAAGCAAAATAAAGTAATACAGTAGGAAGAAACACAAATATGGTAAAAGCAGCTGAATAAAGTGTAATTTTTTAAATGTGAAGGGAGGAAATAGAAGATACTCTTCCAAAAGGTCTGTCATTCTGGGTATCAGCAAACTGTTAAATAATTTTAATACAAAAATAAGCTTGCTTGCTTCCAGTTTTATAGATACCATCAACCCCAAACCCTTGTGAAAAGATATCTTATTGGCATGCTTCTACAGGTAGTATAGAGAGATGAAGTTCTGACTAATGCCCAGGCAACTCAAGTTTGATTAGCAAATCAGATATTTGCTAGCACAGACAGGGAGGAATATGATGCCTGTTCTGGGGGCCATACTAGGTGGAAAGTTTGCTGAGCTCTGGTGAAGGTCAGAGCTCACTCTGAGATAGACCACCAGGCTGGGCATATTGGAGGTCTAGAAGGAAGGCCACTTCCAGGGCCTAGTCCTCACTGTCCACCCAACTGAAAAGCTGAAGTCAGTATGTTAGGAGATGAGATAGTTCAAGGAACAACTGATCAGCCACTGCTTACATGATGGTTTCCAGTGCCAAGTCTTGTGTCTCCCAATGGGATCCTTTGTTCTTCAGGTGTTAACAAATGAGAACTATAAGTCTGAATCTTCAGCAAGTCACCTTACACTAGGTTCATGCCAAGGATAACTTGGCAGGAGCACCTAGGGAACCTGAGGGTAGTGCAGGCATAGCACATGTGGGAGGACAGCTGGGAGCATTTGGGGGGGGGGGTCACAGGAATAAAAAAAATTTGATCTTACTATCATGTTTCCAGATCTCTAACAAAGAACCTGTTAATGTAATAAATAAATGAAATAAAATTAATTAATTAATAAACAAATAAAAGAGAACAACACAGGCAGCCCCACCATTTATATCAGAGTCTTGTAGTTCATCTGGATTCAGATTTTTGTCTCTCTTGGTTAAGGTTAACTAATCAGTAGTACCTTCTCTTTTGCCTAGAAGCACCTACAGCAATCTATCCACTCAAGCAAGGGCACCCCTTTCTTCTCATCTCAGCTCATCTTGTCTTATATCACCTCCTTTCCCATCATACTGTAGAAAGCTTTTACCTTCCCAACTCAAACCTCATTTAACTTAAACCTTGTTTAAATTCCTTTCTCCTTAACTCCCACCAACATGGCTTCTGAAAGGGGCACAGCATTTTAACTTCTACAATCTGCCTTATTCATCATACTTTTTTAATTGATCTCACTTCTGCATTTATTCAGAGTTGAAAATTACATCACAATCATTCAAGTCTTGGTTCAATTAGCATTAAACATCAATAAGATTGAAGCCATACTACATGGAACAGCTAAACACCTGTCTCAAGTCAACCAGAAATGGTCAAATGGTCCACTGACCTTAAGGGTACCTCATATTCTGTGCAGCACATTCATTATCTAGGTTTCCATCTCAGTCAGCAACTTCAAATCTCAGTTATGTAAGTACTAAACAGCCTACTAGTTACCAGCCATAAAAGCTGTGCTTTTACCAGCAATAAAATATGGCCTCCATCTGGGGAAGACTACAAACTCTACTAAACACTGTCTGCTGATTTATAAATAACTTACCTGCAGTATTGTTCCTTCAAAACCAAGGCAAATGTTTTTTCAAGTAGGCTAAGAGACAGATTATCTTTTTTTTCCATACTGACATACATATCTTTTTAACCTTAACCACTATCCCCCTGCTAGTTTTTTTCCTTAAAATACAATGCCCACTCAATGTCTAAAAATCACCAAATGTTAATTGCCTGACTCTTCTCATCTCAAGCAATGCAAAACAGTGATTTACTAAAGAATTATCTTACTGTAGACACAAACTATGGAGTGTATCTTTTCCTTCCATGCATGCACCTGAAAATTTTCATAACACACCACCTGGCTGACTCTTTCTGATTCTTTTCTGCAGCTGCCATTCTGTTCCTAAACCCCACAGAAGCTGTTCGCCTAACTCGGTCATATTTGTCCTCAAAATCCTATTCCCTTATTCATTCTCTTTTATGGAGAAGGGAAAAAAATTACACGTTATCTTGCCTTGCTATTCATGGTACAGTAAGTGTCTGACCTTAAAAACATACTTCTTTAAAAGCACTTTTTTAAGTAAATGTAATGTTTTTAATATAATACATTTGATTACATCAGTCATCAGAGGTGATGATGTATTTACTAGTACAACCCACTTCAGTTTATTGTTTTAAGGTTAAGAAAACAGAGCACCAACAATATTTTCCTGCTTTGTATTTCCCCTAAAATCTTTTTTCTGATTTGCTATGCAGTAGTGATTTACATATTTTACCTAAAATATTCACATACTCATAAAATGAAAGTATCATTCAGTATACAATACATTTTAAATTTTTGTCTGTTGTAGACTGCCCTTAGCTGGTCTAGCAAACAAGTACCAAGGGCCATGGCACTGAAGTCCTAACAAGCTTCATGTTGCAGCCATGACATGAATTATCTCAGTCTCTACTTACATATTGGACCTGTAGAAATAAGTTAACAAGTTCAGTACTCCTTATCTCCTTAATAACAGGCACTTTCAGTCAATGCATGCTATCTATTCAATAATTAAATCAGTAAACAAATGTGTGTAATTACACTAAATCTATCACTTGAACATAAGCTAAAGAATATTAAAACAATTTAAGAATTATTGAGTACAGATGCCCAGTAATGTTGCACATACTGTCATAAATGCACATTTCTCATACCTGAATGCTTTCCATTCTGCTTTTATCCTAATAAATAATTGTTTCTGCCACTGCATTTCACCTCTACCTTTGCAAGATGTCCTCCTTCAAGCCAAAAACATCATCTATTCCCATCATTTACATAGTTTTCCAGTGAGGTACTCCCATCTGTGTATGCTGATGGGCTGGTGCATTTTGAAACACATAAGACCTTGCTGAATTAAAACAGGTAGATAGCTTTTGCTAGCACAGAACCAAACCAACTGTTTGGAAAATGAAACAAAGCACTGTCAGACATGGCCTGTTAAGACAAGAGTTCTGACATAAAGAAAAGCTCTCAACACCATTTACAATCACATCTTCACTCTACAGTACAGATGAAGAATACTCAGCAAAGACAGAAAACCAATTCAAGTACGCACACAGATGTATGTGTATGTGTGTGTGTGTGTGGAGAGAAAGAGCAATGTGTGCTAAAAACTAATTTTTTCCAAAGTATACTTGTGCAAAATGCAACAAGGGTCTGTGCAAAGAATGACTGGTATTTAGGGGTGCTGATATCTAGATATTTTCACACTACTAAATACATTTTTAGTACTAAACATTATAGAATAAATAATTATAGAACCATGTTTGACCAGCGTCATCTGTAAAGCCATGGATAAGATCATTATGGAATTAATAAATAAGGACATAGATAACCTACAAACTCTTGACCCAAGCAATTTCAGATTTGCCAAGAGCAGATGCCACCTACTTAACCTGTTTGACTTCTTTGAGTTACTAAAGCAATGGGTGAAGGCAAATCTGTAAACACTATACATCTAGACTTTGCAAAGGCATTCAACACCATCCAACATTCAGAAATTATAAATAAGCTATTAATGCTAAATGCTAATCCCTATGTAACTTGGTAGATAGCAAATTGCTCACAAACAAAACCCAAGAAATTAGGGTGGGCTGTTATACCTCCTCTTAAGGACCTATCACTACCGGTGTACCCTGTGTTTCTTTCTTTGGGCTGCACATCTTTGGCTCTTAATTCACAGAGGCCAAAGCTAGTGTTGAGGGTTTACAGATGACCAAGTTTGAATATAACTGTAAACTTGGTGCCATCATAAACTCCTGAGAGGAGTTCATCCAAGAAATCTTTTCACAAACCAATAGCTGGTGTCAAAACAGCAGACAAAACTAAGTGCCAAGACATCTAGCACCTTAACAACACACCCCTGAAAATTGATCCAGTAGTTATGGACCTAGGAACCTGTATAGACAAGTATCCACTATTATAATTAAGTCCTTTTATTTACTATTATTTATTTTACATTTGTTGACTGGGATAGTCCATTTTCAGCAGAAGCCCTGGGAGAAAAGCTCCAACATTAAAACATTACATTGAAATTAAGCATGAACATTAAAACAATTATCATCAGTCAAACTTATATGGTTACAGACAATCAGATAGAAGGAGCTAGGTATTCCTTACAATACTGTTTTGTATACTATAGTATGGTAGTAGTTAGTCTGGATTATGGCAGTGGCACAGTCAGTGTGTCATGAAATACTGTTTGAGATTTTTCTTGAATTGGCTTAAGGATGGTTCTAATGTTAGGTCAGCTGGAAGTGAATTCCAAATTTTGCCAACAGAGTTAGAAAACAAGGAGTCAACAGCTGAGTTGTTAGTTTTGAGTGTTTGAATTAGCAGTTTGTTAGAAGATCGCCATGGCCTCATGTTCCTGTGGGGATAAATAATGCTTTTCAGTGCAGTGGTATTATCTGATTGGTTGAGAATTTTGCGGGCTACTACAAATTGAGTGTACTGAAGTAAGCTAAGCAATTCTAGCCATCCTAAAGGTTTAAGGTTTTGACAGTGGTGAGTTCTGTAAGTAGAGTCAGTGGCGGAAGGGCAGCAAAGAGGCATTATACAATGCCATTATTTAAGAAAAGTAATTATTTATTTTCTTAAATAATGTCATAGTATAATAGCAATAACCCACTTCTGGGTGTGGGTAATGCGGGATTTACCCACGGTTGTCTTTGTTTGGTCCCTCAGGCTTCACCCTCGGGACTAAACCACGCCAACCGTGGGTAAATCCCGCATTACCCACACCCAGGTGTGGGTTATTGCTATATTCTTTATAGGTGCGTAAGATCATAGGTACTAAACTGATGATCTATGAAGATCTTTAGAAGTCTAGCCAAACATTCCTTTGAAGATTTTAGCTTTTATATTTTGACTGCAAAAACCTAGAAATGAGCAGAACATTTACATGTTGCCCTATCCACGAGGGACAGTGGTTCTAAACCAGGAACAAATTTGTGGTTACCTATTCTTTCATCCAGATTGCATTTGAATAGTGTAAGAGAAGTACTTTTAATATGGAACATAGCGAGACAGGTTTAAAAAAAAAGCAACGGAGAAAGCAAGATCTCCGTTGCTTTTTACTAATAAGCTATGTTAAAGGAGTTTAACATAGCGAGACAGCTTTAAAAAGCAACGGAGATCTCCGTTGCTTTTTAAACCGGTGTTGCTATGTTAAACTCTTTAACATAGCGAGACAGTGTTTTAAAAGAGACTTATACTAATGGAAAAAGTCCGGCAACGGACCTTTTCCATTAGTATAAGTCAATTTACAACATGCACGCTGGCCAATCAGCGTGCACGTTTTGGAATATTAATGGGGGGTCATGGTATAATTATACTTAAGACACTGTATGCTCTTTTTGAAAGTGGTACTCTATAAGCAATGCTGATTAAACTGTAAGGACATATCCTAATACTTCAGTTCTCCTTTGCTGCTGATGTGAACATACATAAATTGACAGTGCCTTTGGAAATGTCACTACCTCAGATCCTCCTATAAAAATAATAGGTACCTACATATTATCGCAACCAGATTACCAGCATTGCATAATTTGTTATAATTTGTAATGTTTTCCAGAATGTACGTCCGTTACCCTGAAAAGGGTTGCGTAAAGTCTTAACTGCTATTCTTTCACATTGTTCAGGACACTGAAAGAGGAATAACGGCAAACTTCCTCTTCGTGTGTAGCGTCCTTTCCTGACCTAACTTACTGAAAAATCCAATAAACAAACCTGCTGCTTCTGAGTCCTGTGAAGGACCTTTTTATTTTTTACATTTTTCTAAACCTTTAGGATACAGCTTGTAAGTGGAACTGTTTACACAAAAAGGAAGTATGCAGAAAAGTGAATAAATAAAATTAATGTTCCAGTTACAAAGTGCCATTTACTACATTACTACTGTAAGCAAAATAGACTACATTCAGTGAATACAAGTACAAGCAGAAATGTCATAAATTAAAATATCACGCAATTCGAATACAAATGTAAAATACTGAATCTCACTGGCGACTAATAAAAAGACAGAATACATCCCTAACACATCCCTTACTATGAAGAGCCCAACAGATGTTAAAGTTGCCATCAAAGTAACAGCTTATAAGATGCATGACTTGCAACTGCATACATCTTATGAAGTGCACTGAAAGGCTTTTAGCATTGCCATTCCAATGGTAAAATACTGTGTGCTGTAAAACACTAGATCAACCTATTATTCACACTTACATGACTTAAGATCATCAGAAGTTGCCATACATTAAGAAAGCCAATAAACATGACATTGGATAAGGAAGACTCTGAAGCAACACTCAGGTTTATTAGATGTCAAAGTAAGTTACATCGGAAAAGTACATCCCCGAGAAATAGAAAATATGACCATTATTCATCTTCCTGCCTCACACACAATGTAACAGAGTAACAATTACTACTTTACAACCCCCTTTTCAGGTTAATTTAAATATTTCTGGCCAAACATAACAAATTATGCGATGCTGATAATCTGGCTGTGATAATACGTAAGTATGAAATAAAATTCTCACCAGCTGTTTATCAAAAGATAAGTGCATCAGTGTCCATGTTGTAAGTAGATCAGCCTTGACTAACAAAGACATGTTGTGGGTCTTTCTACATTTTAAAAGCATTGACAAGCTAGTTAGGTTTGCCTAGACATAAATATTATGACTTTAAATGTAAACACTCATTTTTTTTTTAAATGACAATCAGTTTCAAGCAAGAGAAAGGCTATATTGAATTTGCCATTCTTGCCCTGCATTTGATGTTGCAGTACTGACCTTAATGACCTAATGGACAAGTACAATGTTAAAAATATCCCAGATTTCTGAAATCATTCACTCTGGGGTAGGAGCTACAACAATCATTCACAGGTCTTACACTGAGAAACACTGCTGTGCTTTTACTCTTTTTCTAGCTATCACAAAACAGAATACATCTCAGAGAAGACACTACAGTGAATGACTCACTTTCTGTGCACGTTCTGTATTAGTATTAACTAGTGTTTAATAAAATGTAGCTTGTAATGGAAGTGTTTCTTTAAGTTAACACAGAAAATGACTGCACAAACCAACCTATATTTGATGTCTTACAAATTGTGTACATACACTTAAAATGACAACAACTGACATTTCAGGAAAAATGGACAGTAGTATCATCTTTATGGTCACCTGTATTACATGCATCAAGTGTTGTCTTTTGATAATAGACGTACCTCTTCAATGTACATGTTTGCAGGACTGCTGCTTGATTCATGGCCCTGATCCATCCATTCATATCCTCTTGGGTGTCAGCACTGAAATAGTAAGTCCTCATCCCAGAATGCTCTGCCTGAGGGCCAATTACAGAGTTCTTATTATGAATGTAGTTTCGCATCCCTGAATGGACAGCCTATACAAAATATTATGCAAATATGAAATGTAAATATATTAATAAAGAATATAAGATACCACAATCTCACATGTGACTCACAGAAATATAATACTAATTATTTTTTTACTTTGGATAAGAATGTAGGAGTGAATTATTTTGCAGGGCATTTACTGCCTCACTCCTAACCACAGAAGCTAAGTGTTTGACTTAGAAAACAATTTAGCATTTTAAATACAGCAATGTAATGCAAAAATGTAGCTTTTAGAAAGCAGTATTACTTAGGACTTTTGCTATATCATGGAGTGAACTCTTTTAAAACAATATTTTATCAACAGAGAATACAGCAATATAATCACAAGAAACTGCAAACAAAGTACTATTATACAAAGAAACTGTTTACTGTACATTATACAGGAACAGACTTTTCTGCATTTCACTATATAAACAGATCACTGTTTTATTGTATGTAAAATTCACTAATTTGTGTAAAGTTTGTTTCATTAACAGTTTTTAGTGTCAGTGTTGTGTAACTTGCTACCAAAACTATCAAATATTACTGACTTAAAAAAAAAACTGAATAAGCCTGCTGTTGTGCTTAATGTATCTACATTAAGAATACATCCAACACGTTAGGTCTGACTTAGTTTTCATTATCTAGAATCTAATGTGATGTAATAATGTGTGAAATCTATCATTTCATCCTCCACTCAAACATCCAAATAATCACTCTTCAATAACAATATATGTTGAATTTTCAGAAGAGAAAAATTTGTGACAACTGGACTTAAAATGATGAAGCTATTTTTTCAGATAGAATACAAAAACACTAGTCTCGTGGAAAATTATCTCAACAGTTACAGATAATGAACTTTTTTATAAGATAACCCATACAACTTATTTTGATTTATACTTTATCATTTAAAATGACACTAAAATAAAATGTCTTACCCAATCCAGGAAGTACCCAAATGACAGAACAGTCTGCTGCTTGGAACACATTACATTAGTCACCAGAACCCAACAACCATTTTTAAAAACGAGCTGCCAAACGGCACTAATTTGTTATTTTAAGCAGTGCTGACACGACTGCACAGGCATTCTGCTATTCAGTAGGTGAGGTCACCCAGTCATTGCTTACCATGACTTCATACTCAAACAAAAATCACGTCTTTTAAAAAGCGTGTATAGTAGCTACAATTACATATCCTTTAATCTGCTTATACATTTTTGGAGCAGAAAAAAAAACCCTTTTGTTTTGTACTGAGAACAAATAAAAATCAAGATGTTATTATTTTCTTTGATGCTTGAAGATGTATTGAAAGACCAACTGCAGTGCAAGCAAAATGTGGGGGATTAACCCTTATTTTTACTTTACTTTTACATAATGTCATTAGTATTAATTAATGATGTTATTATTACATGCAAGTCTTATAAATGCGGATTAGTTTTGTGTGTGTGCCTACAAAGAAAAACAGAAATAGTCATAGAAAGTTATTTTTTATTTGTATGACTGTGAAATGCTTGCCCTTCCATTCTGCTGCTGTAGCTAAAATATTAATCCTTCACCATTCTTGGCTCTGCAAACACAGTGGCAGTTTTGACAACATAAAACTGGTTTAATCTAGTGCGAAGGTTCCAACATGATCTCAACTGTAGACAGTGAAACTGCTGACCTTGCTGCTGGAACTTTTTTACTCTCAAGTCAATGTTTAACCTCATTAAATTTAGAGCAAATAATAAATATGGCATATAAACACAAGTTTGTGTGTCTTCATGAGCAAGCTAATAATTCAAAGCTTTCATCCCTGTTATTTATGGCAATAACTAAAATGCTCACTATATATGCTACAGCACATGAAGCTTTGATATCAACCTGACCTGTACAGTAACAGCTAAAGCACTCTATGTGTTGTGTATCTTTTCAATTTGTAGATTAGTGCTGGACTGACAGATTAGAAAACAATACTTAACAACACATTTTCATCAAGCTCATTATCAAATATTAAACAACATAAAAATTGAACACATTACGTATGAGTACTACCACTTTAAATATTTGCAACATGTTTTTGGCTGAAGACAAAAGCTTGACGATTACACAAACACACACAAAAATAATGATGGAATATGAAATACCTATTCTTACATGCAGATGCCTTGTCAGGAAGGCCTTCTGAGAAGAAAAGGCTGTCTCTCCCTCTCGCCAACAATATACAACAGGAAGAGCAGAAAGCAAACCCAAAACATCATAAGAAAAGGAAAGAAATCAGTGTGATGGGTCACAAAAGAATGCTAAACTGAGCAATGAAAACCGTAATAAGAAATGACTGTCTCTAAAGCTTACAAAGTTAATGTTACTTCCTCTTTGATACTTTTGTAGCAAATGCAACAGTTAATAAGTAGCACGAGCACAGCAGTGAACATAAAATGAATACACAATAGCTTTGTTTCAAACTCTCAGTGAAAGAATTGCACAGATAGAAGCTAAATGACAATTACTACAACACATTGCTGGAGCAAACTTACTTCATGGTAGGCATCCATAAAGAAAATATGTTTTTATTATTATTTGTACCTGTGTAAGGGAACTGGTCCATGGACTCTCTACGGCCATGATCTGGGCAATAAGTGGAAAAGTAAATGTGTATACAAAATATGTGCATATATATAGACAATTTGCTGTAGTCAGTCAACCAGTATGATTTTGGAAGGTAAGGGGAAACTGCAGCTTGTGGAGAAACCCCATGGAGACACAGGAAGAACAAGCAAACTCCATGTAGTGACCAGTGGTTAGGACTGAACCCCAGGCTCAAGAGCTGGGAGGCAGGAATATTACCACTGGTTGACAATGCTGCACACACCATACCATAATTGCTTCAGGAGACCATTAACCCATAACAAGTCAACACAAATTAAACCATACTATGATGAAACCTTACAGCATTAATGACAGATTGAGGTTATAAAAGCAAACCATCCACTTAAGTCCAGCATTCATTAATGTACCACTGTTTAAATGTTTAGGGTATTCATGAAGCCAAAACTGAATGCATAAATATGCTCTCAGAGGTAGTCAAAGGAAATTTGCCTACCAGACCGTATAAAGCATTAACATTGGCAGACCATTTCTTAAATTTAAAGTGACAAATTTTTCTGTTGATCAAATTTCAGAGTTACACTTCACAGCAGTAGGATCACAAGACAAGTTCCTTCACTTAAACATATATGACATGATATGCTTTTCAAAAAAACAACATTCTGTCAGTAACCATATAGCAAACATCAACATCTGAAATCTCACTTGTTCTAGCATTAAGTGCAAGTATGGTAATCAATAATAATGTAATTTTCTTTTCAAACAAGCTGATCAGTTTACCTAAGCTAGCAGTAAAACACTGTAACAGGTGCCCAAAGTTACAACTCAATATGACTTTTGTAATAATTAATATACATCTGTAATCCAGTCCAGTTCTTGAACTTTGCCTAAGCTGCACACACACACACACACACACACACACACACATATATATATATATATATATACACATTTTTTTTTTGGTATGGCCTTCCACAAGTCAATGTTTCTCAATGCTCCATTACTCTGTTTTGACATTTTTTGCAGTTCTATCTAGGTAGCTTGCTGCTGTAAGAATATGTTTAGTAGTGTGTGTCACTCTAAGCCCCAAGCACTTCATAAAATTAAACTGCACAGAAAATTAACTTCATAAGAGAACTAAAAAATAGTAATAGCAATGCTCTGACATCTCTTAATACAAGCAACATTAAACACTGTGTGTTTTGTGCTCTGACAGCTCTTCATACAAGCAACATTAAACACTGTGTGTTTTGTGCTATGACAGCTCTTCATACAAGCAACATTAAACACTCTGTGCCATTCAGGAAAGCCTTTAGTGCTTCTAGTGACTGAACCTAAGCAAGGCGAGTGTGTCCATTCTCAAAACTGGTAGTATTTTTTAATAATAAAAAAGCAGAATGAGAAACTAATTTGTAAACGTTATACAAATATAAAGCAAAAACATTCTGACCATTAGGCCATTTTTTATGCCCTTTGTCTTCTATTCAAGTTTGCTGGGGGCTGCAGTATATATTTGCTATGCAAATGTTCAAGGCAATAACCAGTTTCAAATGGGCAACAGTCCCATCACTGGATCCACATTCCTGACATACATACACACCCACTCACCCCCATATTTATATACATACTAACGGACAGTTTAACACTTCCAAAACCACATGTCAACATGTCTTTGTAGTTTTGGAATAAACTGCTATCTCCAAAAAAAAAAAGAACATAATCATCACAGAGCCATCATGCAAACTCTGTACACTGTCAAATGACATAATTATAAGACAATATCAGAAGATGATAACAGTATGCTATGCTAATAGATATATTTACTGTTTTAAGATAAGTAAAACTATTCACTGTATTTCTCTTACAGAATATATATACCTAGTTCTAAAAATAGTACTTTACCAAAGTATATTGTCATAACTATCACCAAGATGTTTCTTTTGCTTGCATCTCAGGAGGGCATTGCTTCCCAAAACCATGTTGAAAGGTACTTGACCTGTTCCCCCTCAGTCCTGCTGCTATCTGTTTTATTTATCTCAAGGTAAGTTTAGGGCCTGTCAGGGTAGACAATATTAGATTTCTGGTTTCTTCATATCTAATCATATCAACGTAGCAATACTTGAACTTACTTGAAAGTAAAGAGGGTAGAAAATGTTTAAATAGATCTGCAAACTTTTCACTGGACTGAAAATATGACTATAAGTATGTGAGTTTTTGTTATTTCTTCCAAGACAATTGTAAAGAAAGTTTAACCACTTGTGACTATTTTGACAGCTGCATATTATATAGCTCATATACAGAAAAATGTATTTTTGCATTCATTTAGTGATGCAAATTATGGCTGTACAGCTGTTACCAAATGCACCTTTCCCACACACCTTTCATTTATTTAAATAGTCACTCTTCAGGTCAAACACTAAGTATGATACACTTACACCAACAGCCCCATCTATGCATGCACTTGTGCGTACACACACAGACACGTGCATGCACGCATACACTCACACACACACACACACACACACACACACGACATGGAATGAGTGAAATAAGATGTCTGGAAAAAGAAAAAAATATATACATAAGCTCACACTGAAGTACCTACATACAGACTTCTGAAATAAAGAATATATAGACACAATTATATCATACAATCTCAAATAATACATACCCTGAACACCAAAGAACCAAACACAATACACTGACTGCACAAAATCTACCAATACTCAAACCCTCAAAAAATACACACTAGTTTACCATAACAACAATCTGAAGAGATCAATGCTCACAGACATGAAGAAAGCCATGGTGGGCTGCACACTATTCTTGCTGACAAGAACCATGTACATACTCACTAACATACTACCTTTTTCTTGAATGAGCCTTATCATACAACTAAAATCCTTAGAGTGGTATTGTGGCTAAGGACCAGATACCATAAGAAGATGACTCACTGCCTGCTATTCTGACACAAGGGGTTCAGTGTCTTTCATTTTGACATGATATGTCTGACTACCCTGCTTATGATGCAGTATATGTTTTGTACCTGCCAACCTGGGAAGTACAGGTACTGAACATAAAGCTTTCCTCTCCACAGCATCATTTCAGACCTATACAAATTATACCCAGATAAGTATGGCAAAATGTCCAACAAAGACTTATGTTAAGGTAGCCTTGCTGAATAAAATCCACTAAACAAAAGTTGATTCTCTCACAGGCTTTCTTTGCTTCATGGTTTAAAGGCACTGAAGGAAAACTCCACTTTAGAACTTAAAAAAACATGACTTTTTTCATTGCATCTTTGTTTTCTGATCTATTTTAATGCCTCAAAATCATTCCAAGTGCTTCTTTAAAAATTTTAATGCATTTCCCACAAAATGGAGGATGATGGAGCCTGCCTTGGTAATGTGATCTTGATTTCTTGCTTTCATTCCTTCTTCCCAGAATACATTTCAAGTCCTATCTATATGAATCATGCTAGACATAAGGAAGTGGTGTTTTCTAATGCCATTAAGATAGATGGCAGGACTGTGAAGCACTGTCATCTAAACGCAGCTTCTGAAACAGAATTACTTCTATGTTTCCCTGAAGGAACCTCATTTATGTGCCTGTCAGAGGTTGTTCTATGGTATAAATAACTGTTAGCTACTTCCAGCAAAAGAAAGTAGTTAAATAGCATGCTTTTGTAAAGGGCTTAGTTTGTAGTTCTAAAAGAATAGACAGAGCTTCCCCCACACTGCCATTCTGAGGTGTGAAAACTCTCACTGCAGTAAATGATCCTTGCTGTATCAAGTACAATTGATAAGTATTAGGACTCCAAAGTAAGTCTGTCTGCTACTTCCCAATGCCTTCAGTGGGAAGATTTTTTTTCTCTCTCATGAATGATGTAGAATAAAAATGTGCTTTACTAGTTCCTTAATAATTTCTGTCATTTTCACCCCCATTTTTGTCTCTATTTTGTATTTATTTATACTTTGGTAACAAGGAAAGTGAACTGATCGCAGGACCCTTTTCAGCCATGACTCGGGCTACTCTGGCAAAGATAATAACAAGTAAGAAATGCACTTAGCAATACAAAGAAAAAATACTGAGATAAAGACAATGACAAAGATTGCATGTACAAGACAGACAAATAAAACTTCAAAATCCAAAATCCAATTGTGGCAGCCGTGGTTGAAAGCTAAAATACTTTATTATGAAGCGTTTTTCGTTCGAAGCCAATACTTGAACTTATTCAGATATATTACAAGTTAATTAATGACATTTAAAAAGTAAAACAGTTAAATCAGCTGATACACTTATTTAAAGTGATATTCATCCCTTTCCTTTAAAATCTTTTCAATATTAATTAAAAAAATTAAGGTCCTACTTATATTCTACCTTGTATGTTAAAATATATAATCAAACATTCCTAAATATTATATAAATTTTACATAAATAGAACATGTAGCAAAAAATACAGTAAAAAGACTCACCGTATAAACTAACAACAGCTTATATATCTACATTAGCATATATCTATCACTTTAAACTGAATTTCTACATATGTGCAAATACATGCCTACTTGCATATTTATTACAATAATAGTACAATATGCCAAATACATATCAAATAGATGTATGTCTATGTATCAATAAATGTATACGTATATTTTTATCTACATAAACGTTTAATTTTTAATATAGGCATTATAGAACACGTCATTCAATCCAGGTGTATTATATGCATATAATCGAATTTGCCATATCAATTCCGCTTTATCAGTCCCATATTGCTCTAAAATGTCCATAATCTTTTCTCTATTAATGTTATTGTGATGGCCCTCCTCTGGGTGAGTGATCAATGAGCCTGAATCCTCACTGCTGTGCCTGGTGGGGAATGTTTACCGTGAGAAAAACAGACACACATACTATATTCAAAGGCAGCCTTCTACACCAAGTACAATTTCCCTTAAGAGCACACAGAGAATGCATACTCTAGTCTTGGGACTGGGCTTCCTCTCCAGGCAGCAAATAAGACTCCACACTAACCACTATAGAGCTGAGTCCTTAGCTGGGTGTTCCAAGCCAAGTCCTCCATCATGCTCTCTGTGAAATTGGTGCTCTCAATGTCCCTGTTCAATGTAGCTGTTCACACACACGCGCTCTGCCATCTCCACCCAGACTATAAGGCTGCATTCAGATATGTTACATAAAATCTTTATGGCATAAACCAAGTCATTTAATTTCAGGCTATTTTTCTTAAGGTTAGCTGGCTGAGCTTAACCCCTTCCCTTACAGTATCCTCTGTTAAAGTATACGCATTTCATCAGCTACAACAATATAGTCTGACATACATGTATGCTTCTTTTCTGTCTAGCAGGACCCACTGTTGATACTTTTTAACACAAGCAACTTTCCAAATGCATTTTTAACACAAGTATATATATAAATCAGTTTGATATTCAAATAATTCTTTACAAAACTCCAGCTAGGTATGCTGGCATATGTTACACATGCAGTGCCCTACTCCAATTAGCACAGCTTGTACTACCTCACATCATCACAGTTATCATAAGCCTTCTCTATATCATACCCTATAATTCTTTCATCTTTTCCTTCCTCTTTAATTTTATACACTATTATTTTAATATCATAAGCATCTCTCATCTGTTTCCCTTTAATACCACATATCCCTCATTTCCATTTTCCAGCCCTAAATTTCTCTATCTTTGTTTGTCTCCACTTAAATCTTCTCTATTTCCCTTATCCAAATAAGTTCAATCACACCTTCACTAATACTCTCATTAGTAAAACAAACTTATTTCCATCCATTCAATAGATTAACACATACCTTTTTCCTGATTTTTTTATAACCCTTTATAATATCTATTATCTTTACCATCCATTCCTGGTACTAACATTTCATTCTCTTTTTAAGGCCATTAATTCTTCTGCAGCATTTTCTGTGACTTAATGGCTTACAACAATGTCGATATCATGGGTACTCTTTTTTTTTTTTTTTTTTTTAACTATATTGCGCTTCCTACTTCTGTTGTGGTTTTTAACTGCTAAACTCTTAGTCCCAAATTAAACTATCACTAATACATTATCACTGCACAATGTGACCTATTAACTTGATGTCACAGCATCACATCACAGGCTGAAAATCAATCTTACAACATTCACTGGTTATGTTAAAATGTTCCTGTAACTAAACCTTCTACTTCTGTTAAGTTACTGTAACATACTGGTTTAATGAGTCTTCGTGAACTGGACTACATGTTTCCCAATCAGAGTACTATAATTATGGATATGCTTCCTTTTTTTCTATTTTCTTTTCTTGCTTCCATTGAATATGAGCCTATGCCAGATGGACAATCCAGTAATTAATTACATAAGTACATAGGATTTATGCTGTCCTGTCTGGACACTAGAATTGATGGACTAGTTGCCTTAGCACATTTTCTTCATGGTAACAACACTTACAGCTCAAGGTCCTTCCCTATCCCATATGTCCATGCTCTCCTAAGAATCTCCAGATCTTGTAGCTGGTATGCAATGGTTCATAGGTTGGTACTAGGCTATCAGCCCTAGGGCCTATACAAGCCTAGCCATAACAATTCCCTGGCTATTTCTTCCCACACTATTTACTTCCCTGGACCCCTGTCTAGCAGGGCGACTGATGTGATCCCCGGGGTGAATTTACTTTCTCCCATCCAATCATTAAGGTTCCTTTTGAAGAGGGCCAAAGAGGCACTCTGCTTGACATGTATGGGCAATCTATTCCAAAGTCTGGGGAGTCTCTGGGTCAGGAACCTATCCCTCCAGCATGTTTTGTTTATTGTGATGACAAGGTTTAGATCCCTGGAGCATGTGGCTCTGAGGGATTGGGATTTCTTTAAGTGTAGCATGTCCAATAGCTCTGGGTTTGACATGGCCTTGTATGTTAAGCAGAGATTGTCTCTGAGTAGACAATATGCGACAGAGTATAGCTGGAGTTTTTTAATGTGGACAGCATAGGGCATCTGCTTTAGGCCTGTGATTCTTTTACTGAGGTATTTCTGTGGCCTTTCCAGTTGTTGCAGATGTCTTGAGAGGTACATACCAAATGGGGCATTGTATTCTATAATGGGTCTAATGAAGGATGAGAAAAATGGAACAATGACCTCCTTTTTTCTGGATGAAAAGCCCTTAGTGATGAGGTGTGCCACATAGAAGGATTTCCTGACTGTTGTGCAATGTGGTTATCGAAGGTGAGAGAAAGTGTCCCTAAGTCTCTTATCACACTTTCAGTGTTTAGTGTACTGCCACCTATATGGTAATTCACAGGTACACGTTTTTTTCCCAAAGGGGATAACTATACATTTCTTGGCATTGAGCTTGAGCCCATGGCTCTAGCACCAAGCATCTGTTTTTGTAAGGCTCTTTTGTAGAGTATCCACATCACTTGGGGATTCAATAATGGCTCCCAGTTTGCAGTCATCTGTGAACTTTGTTAGCCAGAGTTCCTTAGTGTTGGCCTGTACTTCAGAGAAGTAGATGCCAAAAAAGAGCAGTCCCAGGACTGAACCCTGAGGTACTCCACTTGTCACTTGTCTGGAGCTGGATTTGGAGTTGGCTACTTTTACAGTGTGGGTTCTATCAGTAAGCCAGTTAGCAACCCATTGGGTGATGTAGGGATTAATGCCCAGCTTAGTAAGTTTATCTATGATTCCAGAGTGGGAGATGTTGTCAAAGGCCTTGGCAAGGTCTAGATAGGCTGTGTGGACCACCTTACCCTTGTCCATGGCTCTGGAGATTGATTTGAAGAAGTCAATCAGGTTCAGGAGACAAGATCGGCCCTTCACAAACCCAAACTGGGTGGGGTCCAGTGTTTGAAGGTTGTCAATGTCTTTGTTTATAAGTTCCATGATAACACGCTCCATGGCCTTGCAAATAAGGCTCGTCCGACTGATGGGATGGTAGTTTGCAGGATCCAAGGTGGATCCCCCCTTGTGTAGTGGGATAACTGTAGCTCTGCGCCACTCAGTGGGCACAAAACCTGAGGTGAGGCTATGATTAAACATGACACTTAGGTGAGGTGCCAGTTCATGTTGCAGTTCATGTAGTTCACAGCCCAGGATGTCATCTGGTCCCATGGATGCTGCATTATTAGCTTTGGAGAGTGCGTTTTTTACCTGTGTGGCCGTTATTACCGGAATTTGGCAATCTTCCGGTATTGAGATGGGCCATTTAGGGGGTGAGAGGGGGTGAAGTTGGCACTGAATCGATCTGCCAGGATATTGGCATTATTCTTGGGATCAGTATATTAAATGCTATTCTGTTTTATCTCAGAGCAGATCTGAGCATTGCCATTTAGATTCTTGACATAGTTATAGAATGCCTTGTGGTTGTCTTTGGAATCTTTGGCAATTTTACTTTCGTAACTAGCTTTGGAGGATTTTATGAGGGATCTCAGTTTCTTACTGAGGCTGGAAAGGGAAATTTTTGCATCCTGGGATTTTCCTCTTTTCTGCAACAGTTTCTTCCTTTTGTTATAAAGTTTGTTTACGGCAGGGGACCACCAGATTGGTTTCCTTTTTTTGGATGAGAACATCTTGGTTCTATTTAGGATGGCACAATTCATGCATGAGTGGATGTGCTCGTACCGTGCCTTAGTGTAGGATTCAGCAGTTGAACTTTCAGTTCCCGTCTGCATGGGTGTCATGAAGTTTGTCACTTCTGATTTGAGTAGCATGAAGTTGGCTTTGGAGAAGTTTTTTATGGAGGTTTCCTTACTGGGGGTTGGGGGTGGGATGTGGATGTTAAGGGTGATTAGCTTATGGTCAAGACCTGACTAACGAGGGGGTGTCCATAGGTGTGGAGCATCGATTTCCCATGTTGGTAATGGGTCTAGGATATTGGAGCCCGTGGTGGGACTATGGATTAGCTGATCCAGGGCGTTGGAATTTATGAATTCCAAGAACCATTGGGCAAAAGTGTCTTTGCACAATACTCGAGAAATGACTGTGTTTTACTATTGTTTTCTGCCTCAGATAAATGAAATTTTCCACCATTATTTTTTTTTTTTTGATATTCCAGAGTTATATTATGGTTAGGATCTCTAGCACTTATTTTCTTGTCAGTTCTGATCTTTATTTTTTCTTCTTACCTTTTCTCTCCTCATATCCTCATTATCCACTATATTTAAAAGAAAAAAAGTATTTGTGTTTTCTTCCGACTGTGGTCCGAGGTGGTGGGTGCAATTCAGAGCAGGAGCTTTCCTGCTTTTTCTCTTTGTGCCCTGCATCAGCTATAGCTTTTCTTTCTTTCAGGTTCCTCCAGAGTCCCCACAACTGAACTGGGACAAAATGTCAGTGTTTGGGAAGGTTCAATTATAATACCATTCACAGCAATGAGAGAAGAAAAGAACCTTAAACCACCTTCACTACCATTTCTACCACAAGATATGTTTCAAATCCTGGAACCCCAGAACCAGGGAACCAGTTAAAAATCCTGTGAATATGTTTTCAGTACCAAAGGAGATTTTTTTCTTTGAAGTCAATATAATTTTTGCCAGTGGACAAGTGAGCTTCGACACTGTAAGCACTTGATACTGGCACACCTTTCAACTGTCCAGATTTTCACAGAATGTCCAGATTTTTTAGTCATATTTTTGATCTGTTCCTCATAAAATTTGTGATTTTCTGGCAAACTGTTGAGGACTGATGCCACTAAATAATGACAGATATTTAAATTTCAGATTTCATATAATTTAGAAAATGCATACTCACACAAAACCTTTTATTCTAACAACTTTCTAAGTTTATAAGATTAATGTTTAAAATTTGTCCCTATTTTTGGGACTCCCCCCCCCCATTATTTTTTGCTTTGTCCAGATTTCTTATGCCAAGAGGTTGAGAGGTGTGCTCCCTAGGACCACAGAGCTCGCCTCTCAGTGCCCATTCCAGTCCCAACTAATTTAAAGCCCTTGCTAATATTGATGCTCTCAGCACTTAATTCATCCTGGGTGCCCCTGACCCCAGAAATATCAGTGTTGATGACATGTGCCAGTGACCATCCTTTGGTACTGACACTAATGCAGTCAGTGCAAACATTTTTGAGGTCCAGGTACCTTGGCAGAAGGATCACCACAGATCATATCTGAGATGATATTTGTGCAGGGGCAGGTACATGCTATGATAGTTACACCCATAGGGACCACTAAAGATGAGACTTGGAGCTGCAAGGACAGGTATATACTATGCCATTTCCACCCACAGACACCAGTAAAGATGAGACTTGGAGCCATTACTCTACCTTAGACCCACAGGACAGAGGATTTTATAAGAAAGGATTGTCAAGATCTGGGATAGCTTTTTCTCAGGATAGATCTGATGAGTCTAAGCCTACTTAGGAACAGACAATGCAAGCGGAAGCACTTAGACACCCCTTCAGAGTCTCCCACTCAGGTACATAACTCACTGAAATGATGAGTCCCCCAATTTCCTCCTGAAGATGCACATTCAGTGAGATACTGGAAATTAGGAAACAGAGGGGATCATGGCTAGTCAACTCTACATTCTCTGAAGAAGAGATTTTACAAGAAGCTTATAGGACCTCTTCCCCAGGGACCTGAATAGTAACATCCCATCAACAAGTTTATTGATATGGTGTGCTCCAAAGTATTTAGAGAGTTAGATATTGCACAGACTATCCCATAAAAAATGGGCAAAGTGTTGCAGACCCCAAAGTGTCAAGGATGATGGATAGGCTTAGAAAGCAAGTATATGCACCGAGTACCTTTTCTGTTAGAGATGAATGACTTGACACATACGATAAGGTCTAAGAGGTACCTAGCTGCCAAGAATATGGATACTCTGAAATGTTGCCAAAGGGTGAACCAAGAACACAGCTAGTTGCCCAAGTGGTGCCCATAAATTATGTTTTCTCTATCCATGTGCTTACTGCACAATGCAGTGCATGGCGCAGCAACAGCAGCTGGTTCAGGCATTGCAACATGCAGCCCTGCTTTGTTATGCCTTACCAACTTTGCAAAGCACAAGGTGGCTTTTATTAAGGTTTCTTTTGATGGACCTTCCTTGTTTAGGCAAAAAGTTAAGGACAAATTACTGCACTGTGAGCAAGAGGCAACATTTTCACAGCTCCTAGAGTTACGTTTTCAGACCTTCAGAGGTCCTAGCAAAGGAACCAGAAAGGAGCAAAACTATGGTTTTGCAAATCCCAATAGTCCCAGAACACACAACAGTATGACAGAGGCACTTGCAGCATAGGGGCTTTCTCTTCTAATAGCCTCCGAACAGACAGAGGTAGCCTACACTAGGTGTTCAGAGGATTTTTTCAAATATTCTGCCAGTATGAATCTTAAGTGATTGCCCAACAGTCCCATTCTAGAGGAAGTTGGGGACATCTTTACCTGCATTTATCTGTATGGTTGGATATCATACAAGACAAAAGTATCAGAGGAAATTATACCCAGAGGCTACTCCATATCATTTTTTTAAAATTGCCAAAACACCTGCCCAACAATGTACCCTTAGTACCACTCCACCAGAGGGGGGGGGGGGTGTCTCAGCAGGAAGTATACAACCTCCTAATGATAAAAGGCATCAAAGAGCTCCCATCAGACCAGAGAGGGTCCAAATTTCACTGTTGTTTCTTCTTGGTGCCCAAAAAAGCTAGGACCTCAGTCATCTGAAACTGTACATGAAGAAAGAGTAATTCAGGATGGTAATAATGCAGTCTATCTTACCATGCTTTCAGGCAGGAGACTGGATGTGCCTTTTGGATCTCCAAGATGATTACCCTCATGTCAGAACACTCAGGTCATCAACAAGATTCTTATGTTTTTAGGTGGGAGCCAGTCATTATAAGTTCACAGTCCTGTCATACTACCTCACCACAGCCCCCCTGGGTGTTTATCAAATGCATGGTTCCACCTGGAGCTCACACGCATCTGTTAGAGGTAAGTAACCTTTTCTACCTACATAAGTAGCTCATCACTGCACCTACTATGGAATTACAGCAAGAAGATATCTGTCCCACCTACACCTATCCTTTGAGATTACAATGTAGCAAAGTCACAACTGGATCCCTCATATCCCTAACCTTTATTGGCTGCCAGTTAGATACAGTGAGCTAGGGGACCAGTCCACCCCCAGACAAGATATTCACCAGAGCTCAGGCAGTATTACATCTATCATGGAAACAAACACTATCATGCAAACAAATGCCCACTGCCGCTGTAATTTTCAAGGTGCTATGACTTACAGCAGCTTCCATTCATTTGGCTCTACATGCCAGGTTCAACTTGAGAGTCCTACATTGGACTCGTAGGACATAATGTAGTCAAGCATTACAACCAGTGTTGCAAACTACACAGCTTAGACAGGCTTATGTAAAATACCTGCTCTTGTAGTCAAATGCAGACAACCTCAGTTAAGAAACATCTTTAGTTCGGCCTGTACCTGCCATCATGATAACTAAACATTCAGCAGCACTCGAGATTTTCCAAAAGTAGAGGAGACCTTGTTGCAATCTCCTTGCTTCACCATTAATCACAAAATGTTGCAAGTTCCTTTCCATTATTCCTCTGATGGACTTCTCCCAGGACACAATTTCTTCCATTTCCACACATAAACAAGTTTCTACAGAAAGCCAAAAAATGCAGAGTCAAGGTCAATAGCATAGCCCCATTCTGTCCCAGCCAAATTTGTCTCCTCCTCTTGTGGCCTCACCTGAAAAAAGGACCCCTGCTTCTTCTTCTTCTTCAGCACTATCTTCTGCTTTCCCACCTGTCCATACAGCTTCACGCAGACATCTGGTCCCTTCACTTAACTGCATGGTTTCTCCACTTCTACCACTGGCCTGGGACCTTAGATCCCATCCAAAGTTTTCAATTTGATTAGAGTCTCAAAAAGACCCTATTCTACAAAGATATATAAAGGAAAATGGAAAAAAAGTCTCTTTATTGTCTAAACAATGGCATGCACATCACTTCTCCATTCCAGTATCCCAAGTGCTAACCTTTCTAGTGGACATTTTAAAACAAATGTGCTAGTTACTCATCAATTAAAGTTCATCCATTATCCTCTTATTTACTAAAGTTTTACCTCTTTGTCCTCAACCTCACACAAACTTTGTAAAGCATTCTTAAAATGAGTTTTTATTTTCTTCTCTAGACTACCTTTAACTTGCCCTGCTGCACTTTGAGGGATTTATATTTCATTCTGGAGAAACTTACACTTTCTTCATCTGAATCTTCTGGCTCCACTAATATTACATGCATGACATGGAAGATCATCTGTCTGGAAACCATTATTTCTGCTAAATGAGTTTCAAAACTCCAGGCTTTATCCTCTAGATTCACTCACATTATTGCTTATAATGACAGTGACACTGACGAGTAACTGATCCTGCCCAAAGTGGCCATAAAGACAAATTTGAATAAGTTTATCCATCTTACAGTATTCTTTCCAAATAATTCCTACAGAGGAGAATATCAGCTTCATTATTTAACTTTACAGAAACAAAACAGATTTTACCTTTAAAGAACAAAAGAATTCCAGAAGGATGAGCAACTGTTCACCTCCTTCTCACATACTAAAAAAAATCACAAAGTAACTAAGGTCACATTGTCTAAATGAAAACCAAACTACACTACCTCTTGTTACTCCTCTAGTAAGAGATCCTTGCCATCTAGGCAGAAACACACACTGTCAGTTCTCAGTCTTCATCCGCAGCCTTCATCTGAAATGTACCACTACAAGAAACTTGTGCTGTTTCAATCTGGTCTAACTTACATACTTTTGTAAAACACTACAGCTTAGATATTTTGTCTTGAGTTTAGACCTCCTCTGGATCTTCCATTCTCTACTGCTTGTTGTCATAAGTCAGCCCCAGCCTGTTGGGGATTCTGTTCATCAGTTCCAGCCTCAGGTCAGATACCACCTAAATCTTACATTCTGGTAAGTCCATAATGTATGTATTTATACTGGTCCTGTCCAGACAATGGAACAACCTACCACCTTCCAAAGTGAGATATACATAGTCACTTAGAACGACAACAGAGGCCTGGATTTTGGCCTTGTGGTTCTTTGGGATAGACAGTTCTATTTTATGTAATGCCATGTAATGCCATAATTATATGAGATAAAGTCTTGCAAGTCAGTATCACTCAGTATGGAAAATCACAGGAGAGCAAGAGTTTATTGGATGGGGAGCAGCTTGAGCTAGCAAGAGGTGCTGCTGCCATACACAAAAGGTGCCAAGTCTATCAGTGCCAGTGACTGGACAGATACCAGCTAAATATAATATACTGGTGTGTACATAACTTACGTTTCATTTCTACAGTACAAAGGTAGCACAAAAGTGCAAAGCCCTTGGTTTTACATTACCATAGAGTCATTATGTTATGCCTCAATAAGTTGCAAATGATTAGGGTAGTAAGTAAGTAAAAATTGTGTAGAAAAAGTGAAATTACGACTGTCATATACACATGGTGTTGGTGTTGCATGACTGGGTGTTAAATGAGGCAGTGATGAAGAAAAACCTCAAGTGGTAGGCAAGGAAAAATGTTACGGTTTGAGCCCTAATAATCTTCCTTTACTTACCTTCTTGGTGTGCTATGACCCAACCTCTAAATGCTAGATTTAATTATGTTCCTCTTGTTAATATACAAGATGTGGAAGGACAATAGCACTTAAGCTGTTTTCTACTAGATAAACCACAAAAAAGTCTGCACTTAAGTAATCTTGCAGATATTTTAAACAGAAACGTATTTATATTGCTGCTAACAGAAAGGAATGATAAATTCATTAGGACTACATGTGGACATACATAGCACTAGAAAAGTATGTATGGACATAGTCATTTATGTCCAAAGTATGACCAATTAGAACTTGTAACGACACTGAATAGCCACTTATGGATTAAACTGCTTCAAAAGAATAACAGATTGGAAAAATTACACCATACAACCGAATGACTTGTTATACACCATTTTAAAGGAGACAGAATTGCAAGCTAAAAGACTTTTTATAGAACATTATTCATCTGTGTGAACATTTTTGTGATATTTTGTTTTTATTTAATTAAAAAATAGCTGTTTACAATTAAGTTTCAAACAACTGTTTTAAGTCTTCACCTGGGTAAATAATTATGTTATTTATCTTTTATATAACTGGAACATTTCTATGTAATACTGACATCTGAGCACCTAGAATCTGGGAACAACATTTATGCCGTTTTTTTTTTTTTTTCCAGTGATCTGTAATCCTGATTCATAACTTCTTAAAGAGCTAAACATTTACAAAAAATTACACTGTGCTGTAAAAAGGCAATTTATAACCATTATTTCTGTTGTCCTAGGATGTTAAACAACATAAACATAAATAATCATGCTATTAGGTAGCTAGCAAGCCACAAAGAATAATGACTGGGGAATCAAGCAAAACTGTCAGTAATAATGTTTTTTAATTCATCTACAAAACCTATTATTTTCAAGAAGACAAGTGTAGTTGTTCTTAATCTCGATAAGGAAATATTAACAGAAACAAATGCAGAGTTGCTGACAGAAGTTCTTTTTCATACAACCAAGACTAATACATACAAAAACACATTCCATATATTATAGTGCTTAATTCAGAAAACAAATTTAACAATTTCTAATTTAAAAAATGGGATGCACCAATTTAACAACATTGAATAATTTGAAGTAATTTGTCTACTCTTCTTTAAGACTGGGATCCAATGAGATTCCTCTACTAGTGCTAACTGGTTAACACAAGCTGGTCAATTAACATGATAATGAGAATGTCTGATTCAGACACAGGGTAGAGCTGCACAGTGAAACCCCTCATTTGGCTAATTACCATGAGTTAAAATTGGTCACTGTTTCAAAACTGACCATGCTAGTGTTCTCCATATCAGCTCACACATCATGGCAGCATAGATATCACAAACATACATGAGTGTACACCCACACCCACACACACACACGGGTTCCCATACTTACCTCTCACAGGGTGCCTATCCAAACATACATTTACCTACACACACACACACATCCATTCATTCATTCCCCTATAAACACACACACATGGTCACACACACACACACACACACACGCATATACGCTTTCTAGGAAATACAATGAAACCCTTATACACCCCCATTCACACTCACTCATACACCTGCACACATGTTCCAAAACACACACTCACGACTTCCCATGCTTACCTCTCACAGGGTGGCTATCCAAATATACATTTATCTACACACACACACACACACACACACACACACACACACACACACACACACACACACACACAGACATATACCGACACACTGCTCTGCAATAAACACATCTAGTCACAGTATGAATCTCAACCTGTCCCACAGTTGTGAATGGATGCCCACCATCAAAAGCTGGCTTTCACTTTTCCCCTAGTGAAAATGTTAAATCAGGAGAAGGATACTCTGACTCTATGGTGCAGATCTACTGCCAGTGCCCAGTGCCATTTATGGGGAAGAGCACATGGCTATTTTCTCCAAACTGTAGTATTTCCATAAGGCTTCACCAGTGAGACTACTCTGTGCTACAGCCATTACCAGCAAAACCAGTGGTAAGAGAGCAGTTTCTGAAATGCTCAGGCTTACTGTGATGTAGAAGCCTATGGAACTAAGGCTTCCACATTGCAGTAAGCATTTGTGAATCCCTGGAATAGTGTTAGCTTGAAAAGACATAGACAAATATTAACTGAGTGTCGGCTTGAAGTGTCCAAGTATCCATTTACTTCAATGTAACGTGGAATACCTGTTAATCAGAAATGATGAGGGAAAAGTGGAAGGGGTGCAGATATGTGCAGAATTGTACTACATGTCTAAATACCACAAGGCTGAGAATGATCAGTAGCCAAATATATCTGGGTTTATGCAGGCTGTAATGTTTGTGTAAAAAGTTAAGTTCAAGCAGCAAAGTTCTGCCAGAAAATGATGTTCTTGTCTTTCATGCAGTTTAGTATTAATACTTTGACGAAAAGCAAATTAAATGCATTGAAAAATGGCAGCAAAGAAGAAACCAAAACAACATTACAAGGCTTGCTATACTAGACCCTAAATATGCTGCTGGAAGAGAAAACGAGATTACTTATTTCTCCAAAACTAATTTAGACCTGCAGCTTACTTGTAGGAAGTGTTGAAATTTGTCTTCAATATTATTTTTATTTAATATTTGAATTCTTTATGACCCTTACACCAAGAACTCCAGAAATGTCTCTGCTTGCTATATAAACTTATTATAATAATTTATTCCTTGCTACAAACTCTTTAGGTACATAAATCTGCCAAACCAGTTGAATTCTCCACCATCCAGCTTAGTTATACCTTTACAGTTTCTCATCATTATTGAGAATATTTCAGTATATTTCCTTAAATAAATATAATCCTGAAGCAGTTTAGAGACCTATATTAATAATATAAGAACATATATGTAACATCCTCCAGCAATTAATCCTTAAAACTTTGTCGGCATTGATATCAGGGTATAGGCAAAGAGAAAGAAACAGGGTGATCCTAAGTGAAAGACCAGCACTGGTAAAGTTAGAATCAAAAATAGAAGCTGCTGTTTGAAAAGGAATAATCAGTAGAACATAAAAAAAGTATTCATGATAACTATAAGAATTAATCAGAGGAGGCTAGAAAGGATTGAGAAGAGAGATTGGAAAAGCAATTAACAATGGGGGATATATGTATGCATGTCTCCCAAATTTGCAACAAAGTCTAGAAGATTTAAAATCTTTGCTCTGAAGTGTTTATATGGGTATTTTTGTACCCCAAGTAGACTCCAAAAGAATTTTTCCTCAGGTAGACAGCAAAAGTTGGAGGTATGATGGTGAAGAAAGAGGTTATTGCGAGAATATTTTCTGGGAATGCAATGAGTTGGCAGTCTTTAAAGACTACTTGCAGACTGCTCTGTCAAAGATACTGGGTGAGCAAATTGGTGGAACTATGGAATTTATTTTTTTGTGTTATGATACAGAATCAGAAGTTTACCTCTCAACTGTAAAGATTTTCACATAATGTCCAGATTTTTGCCTCATATTTTTGTCCATTTTTCATAAAATTGTGGTTTTCTAGCAAATCGCTGGCCAATCATTGAAGATTTAAGTCAGAAAATAATGACAGACATTTGAGTTTCAGACTTTCTACCCTTCAGAAAATTCATGTTAATGCAAAACCCATTATTCTATCTACTTTCTAAGTTTGTAAGAGCAATATTTAAAAATTCTCCTATTTTTGAGCTTTTGTCCCCCCATTATTTATGGCTTTGTCCAGATTCCATGCGCTCAGAGGTTGAGAGGTATGAAGAACTGCCTAGACATAGTAAAGCCTTGTTGAGGCCAATTATGTTGGCTGACAAAAAACAATTACTAGAAAATGGAAATCAAAGTGTAAACTAACTTTACTAGAAGTAGTGAATATAATAACAGAAATAAAACAACTGGCATTGGTATCTTTAGAAAAAGGTAGGAGCATATTACACAGAAAAAAATGGAAATTGCAGGAACAACATGCACAGAAGGAACAAAGTTTAAAAGAAGGCAGGATTGGAATAAGCTATGTAATGTCTGACTGGCAATGACTGGATAGATTATAACTGATGTATAATGTTTGCAAATAAAATTATGTCAGTATGCTTTGTGATGTATAATGTTTGCAATTAAAATGTCAATATGGTTTGTTTTCATTTACATAAATGGATGATTGCCTATGTCATATTAATTTAATAAAGATGTTTCTTATTTAAAAAAATAAAACTTTGTGGGTATTGGTAATGTCATATCCTGTGTTTATCCTACTCTGATTTAAGCCAGTCTTGACAAAGACTCACTACTAGGTATGTTAGTATGCCTTTATTTTACAAACACTTGATTAAACAAGGACAACATGTATTAGACTGAGAATTCTAACAAGAAGCGCTACAATAATGGACTGCAACACATCATCTCTGTGGAATGAATCCCATTCATCACAATTTTAGTCTTTAATGCTTCAGCAGCCAAGCATTTGTTTTCTTTTTATCTTTTTTCCAAACTCACTTCAGTTGCTTTTGTGTACCAAAAACATGTATGCATTTTCCACACAGCCTGAAGTATGCAGTGAAATGCATTCTGGAAGACTTCCACCACCACCACCACACACATACTTATGAGGGCATGTTTTCTTTTTACACTACTCATTTATCGAATACAAATATCTCCATACTATTAAAACATAAAAAAATTATATTTTTGGTTTTGCTTCACACTACTCAGTCTGTAAACCATGACACTGACTACATAGATCATCAAACTAATTAAAAGATAAACAGCATGTATGCAAAGGGGAGTACAGAGCACCTACATCTCCCATACCCCTACACATCTATAAAAAATTAATTACAAAACTGCACGTCGGGCAGGGTAAGCAATTTTGCTTCTCATACTGTTCTATCAACCCACTGTATTGCACAAGAATCACACTGACCAAATTAAAAAAGCATACATAAAGAACAGTTGTGTAAATCAACCTACCATAATAACAGATGTTTGAAAGATCATTGCTTCATTAGCCTTAGCTATATAGGTTACATACTTCTTGGGATATAACAGCAGACCAGCTTCCTAAGCCTCAGGGCACCTTCCGTGTGCCCAAACCATGAGTCAGCTTGAGCTGAGCTGACTAAAAAGACAAGTTTGGGCACAAAGTCCTTGAGACCTTTCATGCCAATACACAGAAGGAGGCTCAGCCATAAAGGAGCAAGGCTAAGAAAAAAAATATATATAGTCACACTCAGGCATAAATAACACACCAAAAAAGGGGGACAGAGGGACGGACAGAGTGGTTACAGCAGCATTCATTATTTGAACTTCTACTGTTATGGTAAATTTACTTACACAAATGTACTATTTTCACTATGTTGATCACTGCTGCAGTAGCCTTAGCTATATGGGTAGATTACCCTAGCTTACTATATTTGGGAGTTGGAAGGGTCCTTGCAGAATGGTCCTAACAAACCCTGATCTAGACCTAGAGAAGGAATCAAGCTTGCAATGTCTGGTACACATATGTAGAGAGGACCAAACTTTTGCTGCCAGAATACTTCCAGAATCCAATCCTTTCCAAAAAGCCAAAGATGAAGCCAGGAGTAGGCCTTGACCCTGCACGGAATAGATTTGTTGTGGTGAGTATAATGAATGACAATAGCCTGAGACAACCATTTGGAAATCGTTTGTTTTGACTCAGGTTGTCCCTCCATTTTTACTTTCACAAGAAATTAACAACTGATCCAAAGATTAGATCTAGATCTATTTGTAAGGTTTCCAATTCAGACTTTGGTCACTTTGAGGAAATACCTCAAGATTTTAGGTCTTATTTATTTATTTTATTTATTTATTTCAGTTTGATGACCGGGGAGGTCCACTGGGCTCAGGAGCCCATTTTCAGTGGAGGCCCGGGGAGAAAAGCTCCACATTACAAAATACAAAGATAAAAAGAATAAAAAGAATAAAAACAAAATACAAAATACAAAAGATAAAAATAAACATAAGATTCAAGGTACAGATACATAAGGATGCAACCGTCAGTCTACATGGTATGAATGCTGGTAATTTTTGATACAGAGGCAATAAAAGGAATGGTGTTTACATAACATATTATTTATATCTTGAAATGGATGATTAAAAGATTACAAAGAGTCTGAGTCTAGTAATGGCAGAGTGGTAGAACAAGCATAAGTTTTTAGGGAGGGGAATAAAGGGAGAGCAAACTATTTACAGTATTTACATATATACACAGGACAACAGTAGCAATAAGTAGATATGAACAAGGTTGATAGTAGTAAGAAATTGAATAGCATTACTGTTAATATGTACAGTGAGGAGGCTAGGTGGGGAAAGTGCAGTTGCACTTCCACTTAGAAAACAGGTAGGAATGGAGTAGTTTTTTGAAATTATTAGGATTTTCTATCAATCTTAAAGAAGGAGAGAGAGAGTTCCACTTTTTGGCTAAGGCATCTATGATTCTCATGATACCCCCTGGCAAGACTCCACATGAGAAAGATACAATGGTATCTAAAGTCTACTTGGTCCCAATACCAACATACTTTGTCTTTTCAAATCCCAGTGCAGAGGTTTGTCAGAACAGAAATTACTTGGTAGAGACAGCAAATTTCCTTAAATCTGGGTCTCCCCTTCTCCTTCCCTGCTCCAAAACAGTCAGTCACCACATATGCTTCAGACTTTGGTTGGGGAGCAGTTTCAGAAAGGATAAAAGTGCAAGGTGTGTGGGATACAAAGGACAAACTCAAGCACATAAATATGCTTACCTTGATCGAGGCATTCAACCCCCAACATCATTGTGGTGACTCCCTTCTGGCCCTGGCAAGTGGTTTTCCATTCTTTCCTGATGTATGGTCTGTTGGATGAGGAATAAAAACCCCAAAAAAGGAGGGATTTCTTCCCACTGTCATTTGTAACCTTGATGAATGAGTAGTGACTTGTACAATGGAAGAAACTAAATTATTTAAATAAGATTTTTCCTCACAAGAAGAAACTGCAGACAAAATATTCATCATACTTTGACAACTAGTCAGAATAATCTTTAATATATGAGCCTGGCCTGGCAATTCAAAGTTCTGAAACTCAAAGCTGCAAAACACTTCTCCCCATACTTATCAATAATCTTCCCATCCTTGTGAGTCAAATTGGAAATAATGAAATGTTTAGCAGAAGTAGGATTAACTAAAGCTATAGCTGCTAGGTCAGGTTTTGGAAGAGTGTACAAAACCTTAAAAGACCTTAGAACTTTATACATCCTATCTGCCTTTTTAGAGGCAGCAGGCTATCAGGAAATTTGTAGGCAGTGACACACATCCTCCAGAGCTGACAGAATTGGTAAAATGGGTGAGGGTTCTGGAAACAACTCCTGTAACAGCTCATGGTGTTTTCTGAGGGACTGAAAAAGCTCAGTGTTCTCCCAGTGAAAACACTGTAAACTTTAGAAATAGTCTCAGAGAAAGTATCTGTTCCTTCATTGTCCTGTCCAAATTCACAACTTGAATCTCTTCATGGAAAGAGTTATCCCCTCTTTCTTTTACCACAAACTACTTTATAAGAAGGATCAATAGCCTGAATTAAACTCTGAGCAAGACCTATAAGTCTACTCCTGTCTAAAGAAATTTGAGGAGGAGTAGATACAGGTTTAGTTTTCTGTTTCTTTTTGACAGGAAAAATGGGGTGAACAGTGTTATTAATGGCAGCTGCAGCTTCCCCAGGGTTAGGTACAACATACTGACTAAACAGGGAAGCCTTCCCTGTTCCCTACCCAAGGACTGACAAGAATGGCTCTACTTTGCCTACTGAAGGGACCCCAACAGCTGCAGAGGACATAGCTAACCACTTGTCCATAGGGGCTGTAGGTGCTTTAACAGAGGGATCCAGGGTAAAAGACGAGTGGCCTGAGGAACAAGGTATGGCCACTGCAGCATCATCCATGTGTGGCTGAGGCAAGTTTCTAGCCTGCCATAATGACAAACTTTTTTGTTTGTGGTTGGAATAAGGATCAACTGTAGGACAGCTAGTTTTGTTCTATGGTTGAGCTGTAAATGGTGCCTTTTTCCTGGAGAAGACAAGCAGCAAAGTAAGTAAAAGTTTTAAATCTTTGAAAGTCACCTTTTTCACACAAAAACATAGTAAAAAAATACTTTTATACACTCCCAATGCCGCAGAATGTAAAATAATCACAGCTTATCCACAGAAAAATGGTTTTCAATTACTTTAAACAACTTTTAAACTGGTAGGAAAAAAGAGCGCTGCTGTTTAAAAGTGAAATCAAGTCTTGTCACAGTCCATTAAAACATACACTCATAGCTTAAAAATAATTTTCTTAACCAGGAAAGAACAATAAAATAACAATTTTTTTATAATGTGGAGGTTTTAACCTCCAAAGGGAACTTAACTGTCCAGCAAATGATTAGCACAAGCCAACCTCTGATCCTCAAATCCAGCAGAGGAGTGCCGTCTTCAACAGCAGGAAAACTCTGAAGGTCTTGGTGCCCAAACCAGTGTTTTTAGTCAGCTCAGCTCAAGCTGAGTAATGGTTTAGGTGCATGGAAGGTGCCCTGAAGCTTTGGAAGCTGGTCAGCTCTTATATCCTATGCAGGATATAACCCATTCAGCAAAAGAAACTGCAGCAGTGATCAATATGATGAATATATGTTTTTACAATTCCCACACCCTCCACATCTCTAAATATATTATGAAATCACATAGCAGTAGTGATAAAGACAGTGTTCTTCACCCCCACTATTCCATGATCCCAATACTTAAAATATACAAGTTTCACTGAAACAGTGATCCAATATAATGTAACATATGATTACTTTTCAACAAAAACATAAAAATGACTAATTATAGTGCTCCCATTATCTGTTCTGTGATCTTGTACATGTTACTACAGTAAACTTATGAAAACTATCGTTTCTCAGATGGAATCTTCGTAGTAACATAGGATGTACAAGGTAACTAAGTCTTGTGGCTTTCCCAATACCCACCCTTAGACCTTACTTCATTTTTCAAGGAATAGTAGGCAAGTCATACTTAATGTGAATTTACAAATACCCATTCAATTGTGTAATTCCTTCTTAAAGTAAGATAGTCTGTCACATTACCTTTCAATGTACTAAAATGAAAATTTACCACTTTTAAAACCAGTTAAGCACTTTAGGATACTGTTTATATAAAATATTTTAAAAATGCCTTGTATCTTGAAGCTTTCAGTGTACCCTACACAACAGTTTAAGGCAAAGGTATTTATAAATATTAAAATGTCTTTCTTACTGAAATAAAAGAATGTGAAAGCATACCTCTGTGTTGGACTTAGAGGGATATCTTACAAAGGCTGTCAACTTTATGTGAAACCCATCCTTGGAAGAAATATGTCTGTGGTAATTACCTAACTAATGTACTTGAAAGGAGTATTATATTACACAATGAATAACTAAGACAAGCCAAGATACTTTTAGTTAACTGTTAGTTACTTTATGCTTTCAGTAGTTATCCCAGTATTTAAAGTGTTACAAGTGTTGGTGAACACAAAGCTATGATAATATCAGAGTAGAGAAATTGATCCCTGCTAGAAATTTCTACAGAAAAAAATTTGCAAAAACCAGCAGTTAAAAGAAATTCGACAGAGATTTCTAACACTTTAGGGAAAGATACAGACAAATTGAAAAGGCTGAAAATTATGCATATGGACAGACATGACATTAAACAAGTAAATTAATTAGAACTTGTTTGCATTAAAAACATACCAGTAATACCAAAGATAATACTTTTTTTTTGTTTATTTTTGTTACATCTCTTTTTGGCTCCTTGCTGCTGACCATTCACTGCTCTCAGAATGTTTTCCTCATATATCAGATTTACAGAACATGTCCTAGCCACCTTCATGTTCAGGGCTGGTCTGGAGATTAAGTAAACACCTGGGGCAGTGCCATACTGCTGATGAGAAGTGTTTTCTCTTATATTTCATCCAGTCAGCATAGCCAGTAATACCTTTTGTGCTGGGTGTGCTACGGGCTTCAGTGCAACACCATCACTAACGTCTGCAAAGGACTGCTGCCAGCAAGACTGCCCTGCCTACTCACATGTAACACATGGTTGTTTCCCTAGTTTCCTCCAGGGATACAGTCTGCATGTGGGTACCCAAATGTACACATCTCCATCATCAGGGCTTTATCCCCCTAGGCCACTGATGCAGGTAAGACCAAAGATAACTTAGTATGCCAACAAGCAATCACTAATATATTTAAATGTCCAAATAAATACCCATGCAATAATAGTATGTAGACAGAATAAGAAATGTCAGTTAAGAAAGAAAGACTAAACAAGTTTTGGATGCCATAATGAGGTATGGGTGTGAATTGGAAACATACAAAAAAGGAGTTTTAGGCTTCAATGAGTTTGGTATGAAAAAGAATATCAATTCTTTCCACAACCATTTCATTAATTTCATAAAACAAGTGTACAAAAATAAGAAAGCTTACATGAAACTAGGTACTTTTACTTATGATACAATAATAATCAAAAATGGAACAAAACAGGGTTGCTTGGTGCCTCCCTTATTATTTGCCTTAGCCTTTGAAATTTTAGTAATTGAAGTATAAGCTAATCTTAACATGCAAAGAATAAAAGTTGATAATAACTATGACTCTAAAACAATGCCTTTTGCAGAAGATATTATGCTATCTCAATTTACACAACTCCTTAAAAGAAATTTCAACTATCTTACATAACTTTGGAACAATCACAAATCTAGCATTTAATAGTTAAAAATGTAAATGTATAGGTTCATTGATAAGCACAAGGTTAGATGCCCCTGCTGGGATTTTAAACCTAGCTAATTTCCTTTTTTTGTGCTTAAAATAGCCTACCTCCTTTGGTTATAGATTGGTTTTACCATCCCATGGTCAATAACTATATAGTACCCTAATGAGAATAGGGAATGCCTTCTGTGTGGAGTCTGCATGTCCTCCCCACGGTTGGGTGGTCATTCAAAAGACATGCGTAAATGGGCGTGCCTTTGTTGAAGGTTGAACATCGACCTGGCACCTTGGCGTTCGTCAAAATCTACTGTCAATCATTAGCGGACCGGAGTTCCGCTGTGGTGACCCCTAACCGAGAAAAGCCGAAAGGCAACAACAACCCCAAATGAGAATAACTGAGATCATACCATAGATAATTTCAAGAGACCCATGCAAGGGATAAAGCATTTAGGATCTATCTCTGTCAGTAGTACAGGGGGAAATCTTGAGGTAAATTTTCTGTTTCACATCTATATATGCAATTTTGCTTGAAAATGGACAGGGATAAACTTTGTTTTATGTGGTTAATGAGTCTGCTCCACTGCAGTGGTATCCTTTGCAAAATATGCCTGTCCCTCCAAACCTTTCTGTTGATGTTAGACCCCTAGACTTAGTATTTATGATGCCATTTGACTTGCTGATATGCAGTAATTCCATCAGTAATGGAATGGAGGATGCCTTGCATTTCAGGCACAGGTCACCTCTTAGCAGTTTGTAGGATTCTGAGTATAATGACAGGACTTTGAGTCTGTCCATGTTGGACATGTTGTTTAGGCCTTGTATCCTTTTAGCAAAGTATCTCTGTGGCCATTCCAGTTGTTGCATGTGTCTAGATAAACACTTGCCAAAGGAGGCAATATATTCAATGACTGGCCTGATGAAGGCTGAGTAAAAGGGGACAAAGATATCCCTAGATTTAGACACAATCCCTTTGGTTATATGCTCTGCAATGTAGAAGGACTTTCAAACAACAGATACATTCTTATTTTAAACAATCAGATTAATCTATTACTCCTCATCTTAATTTTGTTCAAGAACCTCAAGACCTCTTATATCTTGGTATTCTCATCAAAAAGACCTGTGATGAAACTAAAAGTACAAATTATACAAAAATTGAAATATTATTTCTAAATTGATAGAATCTTGAAATAAAATTTCCTTTGAGGATAGACTACAGTGGATAAAATGGCAGGTCTATTGATATTTCTGTATATTACACAAACAATTTCCTTCTATTCAGAAAAATTCCATCTCAAAAATTTTATATAATTTTGTCAATTTTTATGCTTCCCTAAAAAAATCCAGAACTGCTTACCTCCATCTTTAAACTTATGCACAAACTGCTTTAGGAAAAGTAATAATTAACTGGATTGATAGTACTTAGCTAATTGGAAAAGGTTATATATACAGAATAAATTTATTTTTTCAACTTCCTGGGCCAAGCATATCATTCACTACAAGCGTTATTTGGATGAAATATGTTTGCTATGGGATGGAAGTTTGAATAACTTTTCAGAATTTATGGTTTACATTAATTCTTCCACACATTTTTTAACTTTCACACACAATGTCAGTGAAGACTTCCTCAACTATCTTGATATTTTCCTTTTTAAAGATCATAATAATTGTACTTTTCAATTGAAGATTCACAGAAAAGTTACTTTTTCTAATTCCTACCTTCACTTCGACAGTGGTCACCCTTTCTATCAGAAGAAAGGAATACTTAAAGGGCAGTTCATCCGGGCATCCAGGATGTCCAGTACGGATGAACTTTTTCTTGAGGAAGTAGATAGAGTTCCTGAAAAAACTTTTGTTGGAAAGAGGTTACCCTATCCATTTGGTTAACACTCTAGCTCAAGAAGTGATTGCCAATAGAGAAGCCAAATATTTTTCTTTATTAGGCATAGGTTCACAGACGGTGAAAGGGGCAGAGAAAGGTGAACAGTTTTATTCACATAACATTTTCATTCACTCATTTACTAAAGATTCTTTGCAGGTTGAGCAAATGGTGTTAAGGTATTGGCCAGTTTTGACCCTTCACGATGACATTAATAAATTAATATCCAAAAAACCTAGTTTTGTGAATAGGAGGGACATCAACTTGAAGGGTTTATTTGAAAGGAAACATTGCAATAATCTTACACATCCTATTTCTAAACTGGGCACACATAAATGTGGGGCTTGTAAACAATGTTCATTTATTATTAATGAAAGTAGCCTGTATATTGCTTCAAGAAATTTTAAATTCAAAGCAGTTGGTTATCACAACTGTGGGGCGAAAGGTGTTGTATACCTTGGAATATGTACTCAGTGTCTCAGTTTCTACATTGGTAAAACTGAGAGGCCCCTGAGGTGTAGAATATATGAACATCTGTATGATGTTTCTAGAAAGAAGGACACAAATGCTTTTTATAAGCACTCTATACAATGCCCCAATATGCGGTTGAAATGTATGGTTCTAGAACAGGTAGTACAGAATCCTAGAGGGGGTGATTGGGAGACATGCTTAGAATACAGATAATTGTTGTGGCAATTAAAATTAAATGCCACAAAACCCCCTGGACTTAATGATAATGTTAGTATTGTAAGTGTGCTCAAGTTGAGAAGGGCAAAATTATGAATATTTTTATATGTTTATGTATTTTAAAACATTATTTATTTTGAACTAAGTTTTTTATATGCATTGTTTCTTAATGTATTGTTAGGGTCAGATGTTTACTAATACCTTTAGTAATTACAATTTTAACAGTATTATTCTCTTATTTATATACGTTTTTAAATGACTTTTAATATGCATTGTGCTTAATAATTTATATGTTTTTTATTTATTATTCTGAACATTGGTATTTGTTTTATAAGATTTCACATTTCATACAAGTATTTTAAGCGAAGGAGTTTTAAAATCTATTTAATTGAGTTTGCATTTTAATTAATTAGGCTGTCATGTGACTAGTCAATGTGTATTTAATCTGGCTTGTATTAACATCTTACATCTTGATAAAGCCTGGTATTAACTAGGCGAAAGCACTTGACAGATTCTTGTTGGTGTTCGTTTATTTGGGACGCTTTATTAAAGGCAATTTAACAATATTTTTTGCTTGGCTTGGTTGTGTTCATCTGTGGACTTTCTTTGGTTTTTTACTGGTCCTTGGTTTGTGTTGTTTTTCATATATACAGCTCTTTAATAATAAAAAGATGAAGATTTCGAAGTACATATCACAGTCTTGCTAAACCATTTGTAACAATATTCAATAAAACATTTCTAATCCATCCCAATCCATATATATTAATACCGTTTTAAATGGTTTACTATGGTTTGTGCGAATGACAGTATGTCGGCAGCACTGCTGCCAAAAATCAGAATGTCGTGCACAAAACATAAATGGATGGGATAGTCGAGCACACCTATGCGAATGCATTAGCGCATTTGTATAAGTGTATTCTACTACATGCATGGAGATCACGGTACAGTGGGGATTGGAAATTCATCTATATTCCCACTGTAATGTGATCTTAGAATATATTAGTAGCGGGGTGTGTGGGGGGCACAACCCCCCACAGGGGGGGTGCAGGGGGGCTTGCCCCCTGCAAAAACGTGATATGTCATATAGAAGTATGATTTACATCAGCTCCTATATGGCTATCATGTGATGGTTTCAGCCACAATGTCGACTCAAATGTGTCAATCATTTTGGTCGACATTGTGGCTGGTCGGAATGTTTGTGTTCAGGTTTACTTTTCGTTGTTTCAAACAGCAAATGTTTTGCCATTCGAACAAACAACAGTAAACCATTTTAAACATCTTTAAACTTATCATTTATAGTCAAATTAATTTGAAGCTTTGGTATACCTTAATAATTCATTTTTTCTTAAGATTTATTAGAAGGAGTTCATATTCAAAAAATCTTTAATAGAAAGAGATATATTTTTGGATGGTTTAATTGCTTCAACAATGGTTCATTAAAAACTATAAAATAAATAATGATTGAGTTTGGTACTGAATCAGTTGACTGGTTATTAACAACAGTATTAAGATCTATGCACAGGAACACTTTTATGAATCAATAATCCACCAGATCAATGCTGTTCCCAAATTAATTATTTTTGACTAATAACATAGTCCTTCAGCAATTATTTCAAATTTATGCAAAATATTCTTAAATAATTTTAAATGGCAACTTTTGGAACGTTGATGGAAAACCATTTTAATATCACAGAATATAATTATTCTCTTGTTTTACAGTCTATCAAGGGTACTTCATCTGTACAATATTGGTGTATTTTTCTCTTGGAGGTGCTTATACAGATCATTTTTTTCTCCTGATAAATTCTTGAAAAAGTCTGGTTAAACTATTAACAAATATTACAGATGTAATCAAGACCTCATAACTAACTGGCAACACATTTTTATGGCTGTACATATCTAAAAGAATACTGGGAGAAAATGGATTACTTGCTTAAAGCTCTATGGTCTGACAATATATCCTTGAATAAATTTATGGTATTATGTAATTATCTCTCTATATTATTCTTTAAAGAAAGTTGATTATCATCTGATTTGGACTAGCTCGACAGTTGGAAGGAAAATCAACACAAAAACTACTCATTTCAAAAATTTACTTCACTTCTCTAAAACCACTGACAAAGAAATTACCATTAAAATGAGACTATCCTCACTTTTTCATTTAATAAATCACAGACTAAAGTACTTAATCTACAAGAGCAATGTGATTAACGCCCATTGAAAATTTTGATGAGTAACTCAATTTTGCATTAAAATATACTCTAAGAATTAGTTAGTTTTATAGATGACATACCTTCTATATACTGTTAATAGTTTTTTTTCTGTTTTTTGAAATTACTTAACTTGTTCATCTACTGCTTTACTGTTATGATTTACTAATAAAATTTCAAGACAAAAATGAAAAGAAAAGTACAGTATTAAAAGCTATGAAAATATATAAATATAGATTGCAAACATTAATGAAAATGGAGATGAGAAAATCTGAAACTAGGTATCTGGAAGTAATACTTTTGAAGAGGAGAAAGAAAACAGTAGTAAGGAACAAAGCATGTTTGGTTCTATCTACAGAATGAAACAAACATGAAAACCTAGCAACAAGGAAGAGGAATAGTTAAAATAATAACAGTAAGAGAAAAGCAGAATGACTCTAACCTAAATGTACATTGGAGATGCTGGATAAGATTCCAGAAGCACATTAGAAAGACAGTCAGAGAAGGATAAAAGGAAAAAAATGGAGCAATATCCAGATCAGCAAGGAAAAGTGAGATCTGCAAAACAAGGCAAATAATCTTAAAGGTAGGCGTAGAAAGGAAAGAACTTGAAGGCAAAGAGAAAGGAAATAAAAAACATAAATTAAGTTCACTATGAGAATGAAGTCTACAGTATTAGTCAGAGGAAAAGGGGTCTTCTCATATGCAAGACATCCCTTCATTAACTTTTATTAAAACAGATAAAACAGCATAAATAGGGACTATCAATATTTTTTGGAAATCTGATAAATCTAATGTTAGCCGATAGTGTTAACTCTCAATGATATTATGGATATCTAAAACTTTTTACTCAGGGAAGATGCAACAGAATATTAAGAAATATTTTGGTAATGTGGCCTGCTATATCTAGTGAAATAGAAATAGTTCTGGTCTATATGGATGATGCATAAACTTCCAGAAAATGCATGCTCTAGGAAGATTATGTCAATAAGATATAGAAGACATCTTTCCATAGGGGTAGGTCAGGTAATGAACATAATCAAATTCTAGTTAAAGTGAGTGATAGAGAAATGATATCCATCTTCAATGTTCCAGTACTGTTCACAGTGACATCTTATAGGATAAAAGAGCCGGCTAAGATTGTTTCTGACTTTGTATTAATATAAAAGGTGAAGTTAAGGGATACAATATGAATGGGCTATTATAATGATGAATCACTAACTAGTTTACAGTTCTCTCAAGAGTTAAAGTGCATTACTGAAAATATGCAATTATTTGATAAAATGGAAAAGTACGTACTGTATGATGAGTAGAATGAGGCTGAAAGGAATAAATTAGAGTAGCACTGTCTAAAGAAATGTTATTATAGAATACTTCTAGGTTGCAAAGTAAATTAGCTGATCAACATGTTATAATTTGTTTCACAAATTTAATATACTATTGAGGAGACTTGGCTGAACAATTTGAAAATGTAGGAGTTTCCAAAACTTCAAATGCTTTGTAGTTGTGCATAGAAGACAATTAACTTTGGAAGGGGAAATGAAGATTGATGACCTTACTTAAGGTGACTAATGACCTTACTCCAAAAATTATTTCTAATACTAAGTTATTTCCATGTACTGAGTATCAGAGCTGTAGGAAAAACTATCTGATAATAAATGCTTGGATTACTTCTAACTCATTCCCTACATTTGAGCTCTGAATCTTGGTACTCTGACTTCCATTGGTTGCATCTTGTATCTTTTGATAAAAATCAAGTTATATCCTCACAGTTCAAGCAAATGTCCATATCTTTAGAGCCAAAGGTGTAAATGACAAACTGTTCACCACACGCTAATCTTTATCATGGTAAAGTTCACAAAGATGAGCTCTTAAATTGGATTTTATAAATCAAAACAAACACAGTAAAGATATCCTTCTGTAATTTTCTGCAAACAATGCAAAATTTCTCAGTAACCACTACAGGTTCTCATATAATGCTAAGGAGTTCCATCTGTGTCAATGACTGCTGAGATATTTAGACAAATATGAAAATTGTGACAAGATAAAGATGTAGAATATGAACAATGTTTAACATCTGTTAACTGTGCTAGATAGAAATCAATTCTCAATGCAGTCATTTCACCCATCATGTAAGCTTTAACATCAGATGTTTCAATAGCTTATATGTAACATGGTTTGGGGAATCATTAATACAAGCACAAACAGGCAATAAAAGACACCTAGAGGTATCATTAGGATGGTTCCAGAGGTGTCAACAGGATACAGTGAGTTAAAACCACTGAGATTTGCTTAAGATTTACAAAATTAAGAAGACCTTGAACAATATTTGCAGTTCAATGTGACAAACAATGACTTATCTGGATACAATGACATAGCTAAGATGCAGAAAGGGATAGCTGGCCCAGAGAAAGCTGATAAGGGACACACGTTACATGCCAGAAGAGGTGCCAATTAATCCAGGCAAGCAGTCATTTAATCATTTAAACAATTACAGTCTCAATCAAGACTGCTTAACTGCCATCCCTTCATCCAGTGGTGTGAACTGTGCTATATACGGGGTTGTGAGTGCCAATTGCTCCTTGCAATTGCAAGGCTGCAAACGGTACTGGTAATCAGTTAAGTAGCTGCAATTGAGACTACAGATGCTTACATAATTTTAAATAATGCTTTGACTGTGTGTGTGTGTGTGTGTGTGTGTGTGTGTGTGTGTGTGTGTGTGTGTGTGTGTGTATGCACACACACACACACACACACATCTTCTCAACTCTGGATGATGTTTATGGCCCTTAACTCCTAAGGACTTTTTGGGAGGATACCAATTGGTGCATCACCCAAGGTATGAGCTAACCTACCTATAGCTCTTTCTGAACATGTTTTATGTGGAGGCTTAATGTTAGAGTGAATAACAATGCTAATTATAAAAGTCTACTCTAAAAATATCTTTAATGAGTAAACAACAAAAGAATACAAACAGCATAGTGGAAAAGCTGTTATAAAAGCTGAAAATTGTTATAATCTGGTTACCTTAAAAAACAGATACAACAGACAGGAGTAATATATATATATATATATATATATATATATATATATATATTTATGCATATATATATATATATATATATATATATATATGGATTCCATACATTTGGTCGAATTACACAAGTCAAAAATGATTCCAGGCATTTCACTTCACTGAACGCTCACTTTAGTCGAAGTTCATTTGGTCAAACATGGAATATAGCCCCTGCCCCACTGCAGTGCAACCCTGGAGTGAGAATATTAAATAAGGGGGGTGTGGGGGCATAGCCCTCCACATTATGCCAATAGTTTTTACTAAAGATATATATATATATCAATGCATTTCTAATGGATATACCTTCTTATAATAGTGAATACATTAAAATGATGTGGGGGGGGCTATGCCCCCCATGCCCCCCATTCTGGGGGGCTGTGCCCCCCACACCACCTTATTTAATATTCTCACTCCAGGGTTGCACTGCAGTGGGGCAGGGGCTATATTCCATTTTCAACCAAGCAAACTTCGACCAAGTGAGCTTTCAGTGAAGTGCAATGCCTGGTATCATTTTCGACTAAGTGTAATTCGACCAAATGTATGGGTTCCATATATATATATATATATATATATATATATATATATATATATATATATATATATGCACACACACAGAGGATATGTAATAGATTAAATTCTTGTAACTAAGTAAGAATCATAAAGGAATGATCAGAATCACCTTAAAATAGAAATCAACTGTCTTCTTCTAAAGAGTACAGGTCAAATAGGGCATGCCATAACAACCACAGTTCAAATTTAAATCAAAGTATATTGACTGATGCAGGGGCTGCACCCCACCTCCCCCCATGCCTTTAAAAACCTAAGAAAACTAGCTCTCAGGGTAAATCACACTCTTCATTTCCATCACACAGTCTTTCAACAACACATCACTTTGAGGAAAACCACTTCAAATCTGTCATTCTTAATGACTGTTGTAACGAAAATGTTCAAGTGACTATAGTTATCCACACAGACTCACCACTCAGAAGGCTGAAAAAGAGAGGGAAATGGAGACCTGTATTTAGGGTGCTAGGATTTTGGGTGTCCTAATGGCCCTAATTACTCTTTCACTTGAGAAACATGACTGCAGCATTGTAGCTGTCCATGCCTGGGTGAACAACGTAAGACACAATATTGAAAAGGAAACACAGAGAGACTTGGTAGAACTTTCTATGCATGTGACAAATACAGGCAAAACACTGGTCTTGAGTTGAATCCTTTCACCTCAAATGATGGCTAGATACAAAGAAAAGATAATTGGTTACAACAGCTGGCTAAATAGCCAATGTCATGCCAGGGGATCTAGTATGGGTCAGCAAGAGCTGGCATACTTGACAATCCAACTTGCTTTGCTAATTCTGGCCTGCATCTCTCATTCCAAGGCTTCTGTGCACTGGCTACAGCCTTCAATGCCTCCACAGTGCCTTTTTAGTTGCAGTCTGATTAATGGGCATTCCAACATCACAAACATACAGAATCCAAAACTGAACAATGCTAAGGTGGCTCTCCTCAGTGCCAGAATTCTCAAAAATAAACTCCCTGTTCTTGAGGCTTTTCTGCATTTAGAAAACATCCACTTTTATGAAATTCCTGTAACTTTTTGTAAATGTAAAGAAAGCATCCATTCTGTTCCTGGGTTTTTACATTTTGTGCCTTCAGGCCTGATGAAGACTGTGGTGGTGCATCTACATTTACCAAGGCCCATATTATCTAAAGGCAAATTCCTAAGGACTCGCAAGAGTACTCACTGAATTTCAAATCTCCCTGGACAGGACAAATTATCTATTCATAGCCTGTTACAGGACACTCTCCATGTCCCCTGATAATTATTTAAGAGTCCTATTACAGGTCACCCTCCATGTCCCATGATAATCATCTAAGAGTCCTGTTACAGGGCACCCCCATGTCTCCTGATAATTATCTAAGAGTCTTGTTACAGGACCCCCTCCCCATGTCCCCTGACAATTATCTACGAGTCCTGTTACAGGACACCCTCCATGCCCCCTGATAATTATCTAAGAGTCCTGTTACAGGGCACCCCCATGTCCCCTGATAATTATCTAAGAGTCTTGTTACAGGACCCCCTCCCCATGTCCCCTGATAATTATCTAAGAGTCCTGTTACAGGACACCCTCCATGCCCCCTGATAATTATCTAAGAGTCCTGTTACAGGGCACCCCCATGTCCCCTGATAATTATCTAAGAGTCTTGTTACAGGACCCCCTACCCATGTCCCCTGATAATTATCTAAGAGTCCTGTTACAGGACACCCTCCATGCCCCCTGATAATTATCTAAGAGTCCTGTTACAGGACCCCCTCCCCATGTTCCTTGATAATTATCTAAGAGTCCTGAATATACCTGATGATCTCCCTAGCAGAAACAATTGCAATACACTGGCAGACTTTAAATACCCATCAATAAACTGGAACACCTATACCTCCAATGGGGGGTACACCCAAAAGTTCTTAGCCTTAGTAAAGAAAAACTGCCTGGAATAGATTGAAAATAAAATAAAAAATAAAAAACAGAGCCACAGCAGAATAACTACAAAAAGCTAAAACTTTTACTGATGCTTCTGGTTCCTCGTCTGAATTTCCTTCAAGGAATAAATTATACACCATCAATGCAGTCTATTTATATAAAACAATTAACATATCTCATTTAATTCACCCAATCAAAGTGCCCCCAGTGATCCCCACACAATTAAATATCCATGCAAAACTCCTTTCCTCAAATACAATACTTTCACTGTACATTCAGTTTTGCATTTGTGCATGTGGGTCCCCATTATATCAATGAAAAGGCTAAAGATCGAATGGCTTAGTGATTGAAAATGCCGTTCTTCTAAATAAGTATTGTGGGGGGCTGCACCCCCCACACCCCTCGCTAATTATATATACCAACTCCGAGATCGCACTACAGTGAGGAAAAGGCAAATTTTTCCAATCTTCATTGTAACGCAATCTCACAATACTGATGCTGAAGAACAGCATTTTCGATTTCTAAGCTGTTTGATCTTTTGTCTTTTCATTGATCTAATAGGGACCCGTGCATTTTACAGACTGCATTGATGGTGTATAATGTATTCCTTGAAGGCAATTCAACCAAGGTACCAGAAGCAACAGAAAAAGTTTTAGCTTTTTGCAGTTATTCGGCTCTGGCTGATTTTTTTTTTTTTTTTGAATAATTGGTAGTAGTATTGTGCTTTTACGTCTTTGCAGATTGAAAATAAACCTATTAAAGTGCACACTACTCTTGATTTAGTCCTCATGAACACAGCTGACTCAAGCACTGCTCCTCTGGAATTCCCTTCCCCAGTGAACTCTGACCACAAACATGTAATGTTCACCTTCCAGATTTCAGAAGCCCCAGCAGGAAATCTCTCTGACATGAAGGATTACAAACAAGCAACACTCCTCCAACTCTGTGATGAATTCTATGCCTATTTATGTTTGATGATTGAACAACCCCAGCTTTGGCACAGCAGCTAGCTACAGTAAGGAATTCTATGTCTTTTTATGTTTTATGATTGGACAACCCCAGCTTAGCCACAGCAGCTAGCTACAGTAAGGAATTCTATGCCTATTTATATAAATGAATACGAATGATCATCCCTCTTGCAGCCAAATATCTTGGAATTATAAAAATAAACCAAACTGGTGGTCCATCAATATTAATAAACTTTACAACAGAAGAAAAAAATAATTTCAGTTATACAGCAGATTTAAAACTTCTCACAACAGTCAGAGTATTAAATACAACAAAGAAATTGAAAATCACCATCAGTTCCACTAAATCCTGCCATGAAGGCATACTGTCATCAGTACTTAAAGACAATTACAAAGTCTTTATTAAGCCTTACTGTCTAACTGCAATTGCAGGCTACTCTAAATTCAGGACCGACAGTCAAACACTACCTGTTTTGGCAACACAGATGTGAATGTCAAAATGCAAAGCTCATCACATAAGTAATAGTAGGTTCTATTTCTTGTATTTCCTCAGATGGCGCAGATTATCTACCTCTATTCTGATTGCGACCTCTTTGATTATGTTACTTGTACATAAGTACATACGCTCCTCTTTCTACTGCTCTGTGTTTTACCAATGTGTTGTTGACCTTAACATCTAATATGACAGTAACGCTTGCTAAACTTGTTTTACTTAACTTCACGTACTTCTCTCATTCCTCTATAACTGGCCAGGTGATAGAAAAGCATGCAGGGGACCACACTAAGGCTTCTTGAACCCATTCTTAGGAGCAACTGCATGGTGGATCAGGACTTCACTAAGTTTGGAAGACTAGCAGCACTTCAAATCATTAAACTGTTCTGAAATGGCAATTTGAAAGGCTTGAGAAATAATAAGTCTCATCAACAGAACTGTCAAATCTAATGAACAGGAAGTGATTCTGTTGTTTGACTGAGGACTAGACACAACCTTGAAGCTTTACTATAAGATTGATCTGTGTTCTTAGTAGGGGTGTTTATAGAGGACTAGAAGAACATGCTGCAATTTGATGGGACTAGTCTATAAGTACAAACTCTAGTTCTTGGGCCAAGGAGAGAGACAAAGGCTACATAATTTTGGCCTACAAGTATGGTGTAGATAAAACTTTGCCAGCTATGAATGGGGAAGATGAAATAATAAAAGGATAAAGGGATATGGATGAGCAATGATGAGAAGCTGTTACTTCCAGGATGGCTGCACATTGATCAACAGCTTAACTTCAGCTCTTGCAGTGTGAAAAAACAGAGACTGGGAAACTGCAGTCAGAGATATTGTCAGCTTGAGTAAAATAAAGCTACTGACTGGTAAGAACATTGCCTGGATGCCTGCAAAGAAGAAATTAAGAGAGTCTGAAAGAAAATCAACTAGGAGAGGCAAAGTGAAAACATTGACTGAGAAGAATCCAGCAGATGTTCAGCAAAAAGCAGTTCAAGCTCCAGCTTTGGTGTAAACAAGGCTTCCAGTAATCCAGAGGAAAAAATAAGTCAAATGTGTTCAGCACAGATTAAAATAAAAATTAGCACTGAAGGAGTGTATCAATTCAAATAAAAAAGGCTGGAAAAAATGGAAGAATCATTAAACAGACATTCAGATGAGCTGATAAAACTGCAAAACCAGAGGTGGAAATGAAGAAAAGGCTGGGTAAGAATGAGACTGCTCAAGAAGTGATGTTTCAAAAATGGATGAATTAAAGACAGAGAACATAGGGAAAATCTGAGATTTTCTGCTGTACCTGAGAAGCTAGAAGGAACAGACTGCAACAATTTCATGAAGACACAAATAAGCAACTGGGCTGGTATTCCAAAGCATGAACTGTTAATTGAAAGGGCACACTGTATGTATGGCTCCAAATTTGGTCATAAGAAAGTAGCCAAGATCAGTACTTGTAAAGATGCAAACCTACCAGCAGAAAGAGTTGACCCTGACAAAGCTGTGGCAAAAGGACAACATACTAAAAGTTGGAGACAGTAGAGTGTTTGTGGAAAAATGATTATTCACTGTACGCCAGGTAGAAGATAAACAAATGTATTCCAGTAATTAAGGAATATCAAGAGAGAGATGTGAGATTAAGCTGCTGTATCCAGATGTCTAAAGATCATTTTTCCTGGAGGATCAAAGTAATTTTTGATGCAGAACAGGCTAAGGAGGAAATGCAAATATTTGTCCACCAAGAAATGAGCCATTAAGCAGAAGGCAACTCTGCTTCTCATTCTTTTGACAATAAAGTACATGGAGAGACTTTTCCAGTGAAACCTTTTCCACCGTTACAAATGAAAAAGTTTGAGACACACAGAAAATAATAGGAGTTGATCAGAAGAATTGTGAACACCATTGCATCAAGCTAGAATTTGAAGCTGGGAGATGGAGATGAAGAAGATGACCAACAACATGGAAATTAGTGAGTAAATGGGAGACTGCAAAGCATCAATTGCATTTGTGAAATATGACTGTATAAAAATAAGTGGAAAGAGTGGCCTTTTGTTAACTTTGTTAAACTTGCCTCACTTCATGCCATTAAAGTTTGGAAGGACTACAAGGATTGGGGAGGAGGAAGGAAAAAGGCAACAGTAAATAAAACAATTTCTTTACTTAAATGTATTTCTTTGAAACTTTTCACAATATAAATTACATATTTTATAGTAAAATATTTTAGGTTACTCTTCTATGTGAAATATATGTTAAAGTAAAGAGATGCTTTTTTTCTTCTATTTCTTTCTTCTTTTTTGGTATTAAGAAATGTAGGTATTACAGTGCAAAAAGAATAAACACTAGACAAAACATGTTTAAGTTACTAGGCTGTAATCTCAGGTTGTTGAGGTGGGAGATGGGGTATAAAACTGTGCAGATCATAACACACACATATACATATATATATATGTATATATATATATATATATATATATATATATATGTGTGTGTGTGTGTGTGTGTGTGTGTGTGTGTGTTACCTTCATTTGATCAATAGCCCATTTGACTGAAACCCATTTGATCAAAATTTCATTTGACTGACAACCAGTAATTCAGTACACTTCAAGGCAAATAACAGGGATTGGTCCCTCTCCCCAAGGTTGTGTGACCCCTGGAGTTGGTATATACAGTTAGGGGGGGTGTGCAGCCCCCCACATTGGGGGGGTGGGGGTGGCAAAGCCCCCCACCTAGTTTCCTTTAAAAGAAGAAAATAACACAAAAAGTACAGATTTTAGAACAAAAATAGTAGCTTTCATATCTGGGAGTGGGGGAATAGAAATAAAAAAGGAACAGACACCATTTTTTTAGGTAGAAGCGAGGCAATAATATGTATTTTAGCATAGATAACCTCAATTCCAGGTTAGCTAGTGTCTATTAGCATAGATAACCTCAATTCCAGGTTAGCTAGGGTCTATGTTAGCAGCTGTCTATTTGGCACAAATGTTCCTAATAGGAGGGGTACATTTCATTATCTGAAGATGTACATAGTTGTGTGTGTTTGTATTAAGGTAATAGGTTTATGGGGCATTCTGAGTGTGTTTATTTTTTGTTTGAGGGTTTTTATTAAAACAAAAACATCTTGTAAAATGTTCCAAAGTTGACAATAAGAAAAAAGTGTGCAAAGGAGTAACCTTCCAGATGTTACTGGGTGCATGCATCACAAAAGCTGGAATTAGACATTTAAGAAAGTTGCCATATATAATAGGTGGTAATAGTGACTTCTTACCATAATGGTGACACATTCCATATTATCTTGGAATGTGAATGGTTTCACATGTATAGCCAAAAAGGAAAGAATACTTTATTACATTAAGAAATGCAGAGTGCAAACTGCAATGCTACAAGAGGCACATTTGGAAATAACTGACAAAGTGACTTTAATAAAGAAATAATTTCAGGATGGATATTTTGCAGAATAAAAATTCAAAGGAAAAGAGGAGTACTTACATTAATTACTAGAGATGGAAGAGGAAAGAAATATAAGAATGACATAACTGTAATACTAAGGGGCTACTGGCAAGGTTCATAGGTAGGTACTAGGCTATTGGCCCTAGGGCCTATATAAGCCTAGCCAAATGGTACCCTGGCTTTTGTCACCCAAGAAAATTAGCAAGGGATGAAAATTCACTAGCATGTATTTATACACCAACTAAAATTATTATTTTGGAGCTTACAAATTAGAGAAGAAATAATTAACTTTCAGCATAGAATATTACTTATAGGTGGGGACTTGAAATTGATTTGCAACAATGAGGATACATCAGGGGCCTAGAAGGGAAAATATAATAACAAAGGGTAGAAAGCTATGAACATATTTGGTAGGAAAGACATGAATTCAGCAGCAGGAACTCAGAGACAATTTATATGCTATTCACCAAGATATAATAACTGGGATAGACTTGTCAGATATATTTCACTGGAACATGTCCATCTAATTGAGATCTTTGATACTCATCCAATAACTATTTCAGATCATGTGCAAATAATTACTATGCAGGGTAATTAAGTAAAGATGAGACACAGGAGCTTCCCAACGTACCTGTTAAAAATAGAGGAATTTAAAAAATGGGTAGTAGAAGTTATCCAGGAGTTATTGGGGAAGATAGAAAGCACTCCAGAAGCTATAGATATTGAGTGGGATAAAATGAAAGTGTTGTTTAAAAACAGGGTAAAAATAAAAGGAAATGAGATCTGGTTAAGAAGAAACAGGAATTATTTACAGGGCCTGACAAACATTAAAGTATTATAAAATAAGGGTAATCTCACAGAACAAGAGGAGGCACAACTGCCGAGTACTAAAGAGAAAATAAGGGAGTACCTGGATAATTTGCATGAGTTTAGAAAAATTGCTGTTGAGTAACTGATTTTTGATAATCTTCTGGCACAATGACTTAGGCAACAGAAAGCAGAAAGACTTGTTAACAAATGTATGGAGCCTATAACAAGAAAAATAACCAGAGATCCCACAGAGGTATTAGAGATATTTCAGAAATTTTAGAAATTTGTATATAATTAGACAAAAGTGGAACTCAAAAAGAGCACAAATGGAAACATTTATCCAAGGATTAAATATGACAAGGTTAGAGGTGGATGAGGCTCAACTAATAGTTAAGCTAGATGGAGATGAGATAAAAGTAGTGATGTATAACCAATCTACAGGAAAGTCTCCAGGAAGAGATGGTATTCCAGTTGAAGTTTGGAACTTAGAAAGGAAAGAAATGATAAAGATCTAGAAGGCTTTCTTGAACAGTATTTTAAAAGGAGGGAAGGCACCAATATCTCAGAAAAAAAAACACTGCTGGCTGTAACAACTAAAGATGGTAAAAACCCAAATGATCCAGTTTCATATAGGCCTATTTCAATTCTAAACTATGACTATAAAGGGTTTATGTCTATAATGACTAAAATAATGAAAAGGTGATGCCAAAATTAATAGATATGGCTTAATGTGGTTTTTTGGAGGGGAGACAAACATTTGACACTATTAACAGAACAACGATGATCCAGTTGGAAGCAGAATATACAAAACTTCTGCTGTTACTGGTAGGTCTTGATGAAGAGAAAGCATTCAACAGAGTAATCCGGGATTTTATGAGTAGGGCAATGAAAGAATTTGCATTTTATGATACAATAATAAGATTAATTAAAAGGATAAATGAAAGACTGGAGGCAGAAATTTAAGTGGGAGGGTTCCATTCTGATAAGTTGTATCTGAACCCATGAACCAAGCAGGGGTGCCCTCTTTCCCCTTTGTTATTTGTATTATATTTAGAACCACTGACAAAGAAAACAAGGGACTCACATTCAAGGATATAATTAGTATGGTGTTCAAGAAAAGTTGGCTTTATTTGTAGATGACATTATTTTGTATCTGATGGAACCAGAAAAGGACATCTCAGTGTTTTATAACATTCTGAAACAGTTTTTTTTTTGCAGGGGGTGGGTGGATATACAATTAATGAAGATGAAACAAAGGCTATAGCTATAAACTATGTACCTATACACAAATTGATCCAGCAATACTCATGTTTATGAGGACATGATAAAATTAAGCATTTAGGAATATGATTTAAGAAGGATTTTGTTATGGCAGCTCAGGATATGTGGGAAAACAAACAATAATTCAAATTCTGAGAAAGGGGAAGCTGTTGCCTATGGATATGAAAAGCAAGATACAAGCAATAAAAAATAGTTTCAGTCCCCAGTGAAGCATATTTTTATTAACCAGAGGTGCAGTTGTTGACCATAATTAATAAAGAGTTGAAGGATTTTACTTGGGAGGGGAAGAGGGCATGAGTCAAGTGGGATAAGCTGCTCCTACCAACAGAATAAGGTGGTTTAGGATTACCTGATTTGAAGGGAAATTTTAGAGATACACAGTTAAAGCTCTTACACATAACATAAGCAGAAAGCTACAATTCAAAATGAAAAGGGATGATGATAAAGCAAGGGGTAATTCAAGAAATAAGGAAGGAATGGGATTTTGGACACATGTCCTTAAGGAAAATAACAATCACAGAGAATATTACATTCAAAAAGAAGCAGGAAGTATACTAAGAACCAAGCCAACACTAGAATGGAAAAAAAGACATGCTGACAATAGGGATGACTGCAATTAGGGGTGCAGAGAATAGACAAGAGGGGGCTGGAACTTACTGTGGGAAGCTAGCATAGGAACCAAGGTACTGGGAACAAATAATCACAGAAGGAATGGTAATAGAATGGGAAGAGGCCAAAAAGACATTTGGCTAGTGATTACCTTCCCTATCAGTGATTGATATCAGAGTATACACAAATAGAAAAGGATAGGGGAATCCTAAATGAAAGACCTGCACTGGCTGAGTTTTTATTGAATCTAGAACAGAAGCTACTGTTAATAAGAGGATAATTGCTAGGACATATAAAATACTGCACAATAACAATATGAATCAATCAGAAGTAGTCAAAAAAGATTGAGAAGAGAGATTAGATAAGCAATTCACAAAGAAAAATGGGAGGACGTATGTATGGCTCCCAAATATACAAGAACGTCTAGGAGAGTTAGGATTTTTATGTGGAAGTGTTTGTACAGATACTTTTATACCCCAAACAGACTTTTTCCTCAGGTAGATGGCAAATGTTGGGGTTATGATGGGGAAGAAAGAGGTAACTAGGAACATATGTTCTGGGAGTATAATGAGTTGACAGACTTTAAAAATTCCTTTAAGAGTACTTGGTCAGTAATACTGGGCGAGCAAATGAGTGCAACTAAGGAAACTATTTTTTTTATCTGGGATACAGGAACTGAATTGCTTAAACATAGCAAGGTTTTGTTAACTAATTTTTGTGGCTGCCAGAAAAGCAATTACTAGAAAATGGAAATCAAAATCTAAACCAACTATATTTGAAGTAGTGAACATTGTAACAGAGATAAAAGAGCAATAAGTTGGATCTTTAGTAAAGGGTAAGAGTAAATTACATAAAAAATGGAAATTGTGGGAACAACTCATGTAGAAAAATGTTTCAGAGAAGGAATGAGGTTTAAGACAAGGCAGGAATTGAATAATCTATACAATGTTTCCTAGATTATAGGAGGTATAACAATATATGTGATGCATAATGCTTGTAAATGTGAACTTATTAACATGGTTTGATTACTTTAATATGAATGTAAGTTTGCCTGGGTCACAAATGATAATTCAATACAAGTGTTTAAAACAATGATGAGAAATTGTTACTACACAAAAATGTTGTATGAGCCACTGACTGCCCATCTGGATTGTGGTAAATGGTTAAACAATTTTTAGATTCAAAGACATAACGGTGGTAGAAGTGAGGGTAGCTCTGTCTGGAATGGTTGCATGTGCTAAGGAGTACACAGACATTGGCTAACCTCTTTCAGCATAAACTGAGCTGCACATGTCCATATATGGGAAGTCTGTACAGAAAATATTCAATAATAGTAGCATGCCTCATGTTGCATAGGAATGAAGTCCTCTCAGTAACCCAGGAGGCTTAGGTTCAAGCAGCAGTCTTGCTCCCTGGAGGACCTGGCTACAGGGAGTCGGAATAAACATCTTAATGTTGCCTTGTTCATCCAGTGGGAAGGTAGATTTTCTGCTTGACTGCACTTCTCCATACAAGGCCAGTGACTCTGGTTCAAGAGAAGAATGAAGTGAAAGGAAAGGAAAGGCAATCTGTAGTTGAGGGTGTGTGCATGGTAGTACATGCACATGAACATCAGTGATGCCACTGCATGCCAGACTGCATTTGAGAGTACATGCACATTAGCACATGAAGGACATTACAGATATCACTGCATGCCAGCCTGCAAAAGAGGATATACGCATGGCAAAATGTATACAAGAACATCACCAATGTTACTGCATGCCAGGCTGCAGTGGAAGGTATGTGCATGATAGTACATGCACAAGACCATTACTGATATCATTGCATGCCAGGCTGCAGTGGAAGGTATGTGCATGACAGTACATGCACAAGAACATCACTGGTGTCACTGCACATCAGGCTGCAGTGGAAGGTATGTGCATGACAATACATGCACAAGAACATCACTGATGTCACTGCATGCCAGGGCAAGGAGTTGCGGGTTTAAGGGCAATTAGAATGGAAGCCTTCCTCCCATACCACCAGAAAGCAACATAGTAGGATGGCTCATTCTCTTTTCCTCTTTGATACAATGATCAAGGCAGGCCACTTCACAGACAGTGGAAAGTAATGGGGTACCAAGAACAGATGTGAGAAAAATATAATATACTTCCTAAGGTTAAGTATAAATTAAATTCTACCCAGGTTTTGTAAAAGACTGTTTAATGCAATTTAATCTTTAGTGCAGTAAAAATCATTCTTAAAGTGTTTGTTGTGATTAGATGGAAAGAATTGGGGCATGGCCTGTAAGTGTAAGGAGATCCATTCATCTGCCACTTTTTTTTTTATTTAAATACATGCCAAAACCAAAGCACAAAAGAAAGCATAATGGCACTCTAAAATCTAGTAAGGAGAGAGAAATTCCCAGCTAAAGTAATTTGCTTGCTTCTGTTTGCATATGTGTGTGTGTGTGTGTGCGTGAGTGTGTGTGTGCACAAAATGTTGGCTTTGACAGTGAGCGAAATCAGTGGGTTTGTGCCTGTTGACAAAGCAGATCTGCACTCATATCCATACCTCTCAACCTGGAATCATTAAAAATCTGGTCAAAGGCCCATTAAAAATTGGTACAACTGGCCAAAAATCTGTGTGCTTATTAACATAAAATTTGCATACATAATTGCATAACCCCACCCACTCCGGTGGAATTGTGGGATACCAACTTTTAAATGCAAATTGAAGAAAAGACAAAATATTAAACACAAAATATAAACAGAAGAACAGTAGTGTTTTATTTATATTAATATTTGAACTTTATCAAATGTTGAACTTGTGCAAAATTAAATACAATTTACTTTTATAAAAATAAAATTAATTGCTTTTACACTAGTATTAAATAAACACAACATAATGTGGGGACAAAGGAACACAAATATGGGCACATTTGAAATATTGCTCTTATAAACTTAGAAAGTTGCTAGAATAACAGAATTTGCGTTAACATGCATTTTTAGAAGGACTAGAAGTCTGAAACTCAAAGGCATGTCATTATTTAGTCACTTTAATCCTCAGATCATACTAGTGATTTGTCAGAAAGTGACAAATTTTATGAGGAACATGGCAAAAATATGGGCAGTTGAATGGTTTGCCGACTTGTAAATGTACTTTTGTCCACTTCCCAGGAAAGTGACTGGACAATTACAGGGAAGATAAAAATTATATTAAAAATATTCAGGGTATATTGGAAGTCTGCACCACTCTATGGTCTAATGATCTATTCAGGCAATGTTGCTTTGAAAGTGAGCATTTTTAGTCATGATAAGGGCTAGTGTCAGTCAGACATGGAATAAAATAAATAAGCTACAGTGGCAACAATACAACCTCAAAAGGTCCGACATACACACAACAATAATACAGCAATTAACTGCGATTACTGATTATAACTCAGATGCAGTTAAACAGACTGCAATTTCACCTCGCCACACCAAGATAAATATAGAACTACTCTGAAAAGCACCACCTGAAGGTGCTGCTACTTCCTGAAATACACACACATCTGTCTTTTCTAGCATCAGAATGGGTTATTAAAATCAGTACATGCCTCTTTTAGAGAGAGCAGTTATACCCCCATCAGCCAAATATTTCCTTTGCTTAGATACTCATGGTGGGACAGCAAGAACTTGAAGGAATGAATGTCAAGTGTCAAAACTTCAGCGCTGGTCGAAGAAGAAATCCCTCTAGTCCTGTTAAAGGGAGAGGCTGCACCAAAGTTCAGCAGCTAGAGTTAAGCCTGGCCTATAACAATAAGATTTACAGTGACTGCTGTCTACAACAAGCAGTCTATCACAACCCAGTCCACTTGCAAGTTATGAGGGTGCACTTGGTCTCTGCAAACCCTAACCTTATAAGGCATCAAAGCATGCACCTTGTTTAACAATACAAAACAAATACTGATGGTTTTTGGAAGGGGTTAAATTGCTCACCAAAACGCAAAAAATGAGACAGCAATCAGAGCATCTTAGTTTTTCATAAAGCCAGCACCTAATATAAGGCTTCTGAAAGAACAGTATGTATAAGACATAAACCAAGAATACTTCACACAGTGTCATATTAGTAAACTTTAACAGTCACCTCCAGTTTGCCTTAAAATTTCACCATGACCTTCATAAAATATGGATTAAATAAAAACAGCTCTGATCATGTAGGTAAACTGTAAAATATCTGATGATCTTAACATGCAAGTTCTATCACTCTAGTGAGTTTACAGTTGAATAATGGCAAGAACTAAAAATTACTCTGGACTTAAGTTCTACACCCCAATATATTGTGCATTTTGTCTCCCTGTTATCTATTAAGAACTGTGCCTGGTCAGTTGAAAAATGTTCCAAGCTGGAAGGTTTAACACACCCTTCAAAAATGTAAATTATTTTCTACATCCGTCACCATATATGTGTGTCCTTCCAGTTACACATGTCGCTTATCACTAACATCTAAAAAAGTGCAGAAAAAACTCACCCTACTAATATGGTGCAAGAATAACAACCACATCAACATAAAGCTGAATAAATTTAAGTACTGTCCGAATTATTAATCATCATTATAGGTATGCATATAAACACTTGCTGAACACGAAAAGTAAATTGAATAGAATCTTATTTTAAAACATAAAATCTTTCCCCCCTTCCACAACGTGCACTAGCCCGTCTTGACTACAGTGCACTTAAAAAGCAGCATGACTCAGACTCACTTGAGTGCTACATAAACAAAATTAAAAATGAAAACATAACGTATCAAATGCTACCATAAGGCTTCATCCAACAACATACGTACCGCTATACTAATGATGCAATTCCTTATTCAACAAGAAGCAAAAATCACATGGTGGAATCAACTAGTGTACCAAAAGTAAAAGCACCCAACAGTAGACAAAGAATCATAAGCACATCGAGATAAACATATCAAAGTTATGTTTATTTCTGAGCAAGTCACGTTTTTGACTGCAAAAAATATTTTACTTTGTAACTATTACAAAAAGTTGATTTTCTACCAAGTTACAGTGATCAAACAATAAACATTTTGTATATTCCAAAAATACATAAGGAATGCAGCGGATCACCTAACAGAGCCCTACTGAAACCCAGGCCTGGATGTACCTGAAAGAAAAAAGGTGTAAGCTTATAGGAGTCCTCCCTCCAAACAAATATCCAGAAACTATTACAAACCATAATTAACTCTTGGAGCCAGAGGAGGTTGAGCTGCCAGACAACATAAATGTTCTCATACTGGCCTGGGTCAGTGGGTCTTGGACCCTGGGCATTGGTGGGATTCCAGGGAGTGCATGCCCTGGGCAGACAAGACGAATTCTGCTGCTCAGCTGCAGCCTACACAGCACTGCAGAATGTACCATACTTCTGTGACTTGTTTTGTTGTACTAATGTGCTTGGCTGGCCTGGCAGAAGTAAGAAAACATAATTGACTGATTTCCACTCTCAGTTGCTGGTTGCTGCTGCTTGCCTGCTTTTCCAATTCTAATCCACATAACGTACGTGAACATAAAGACATTTGAGATTCATACTTCACTCAGCTGAGTTTCTGACAGGCTGTCTGCCTCACAAAGTTGATGTCATCACGTGGGATACATGTGATGACATCAGCAACTTCAAGTAAAAAAAAAATTGAAAAAAAAACAGGAATTGAAGGGGCCACTCGGGAATTCGTGGCACCCCATTATTTTGCCCACAAAACTGGTAAATACGAGGAGTTTGGTACAGCTGAAATGTATGCGGATGCTTCAGTTCTGATATCAGAAATCCCACATAAACAACTCTAAACCTAAATGAACACACAGAGTGGCTGAGAAGAAATTGGGGTACACAGTATCCAAAGGATCTCATGGAACCTTCTCCCATTTATTACAGCTACCCTATCTAATTTACAGACAGAGGGGTATCACTACATCAGTTTGAGGTGTCCGGTCTGAATAAATAATATTATGCTTATCACCTAATAGAGTAACTAAATATTTTGTTGCTTCTTATTCACAAAGAAATGATTTCTTGTGCGCTTAACATAATAACTGGAAATAACTGTCTGAAGTGAATAGATGTAAGAATTACATGTTTTCTCTCCTAATTATGTGTATTTTTCCAGGCAATTTTATTGTTTACTTCCATTCCAGGTTTCTGATTTATCAAACTGAGTGATGGTAATACTGCAGAATGCACTTATAACATGGTGTATGGTTGCAAGGTTACAAGAAAACAAGTACATTTAGCTGATTGCCTGTCACGGAGTATTTCTGGCTTCTTAGCCTATTAAAAAGTGAAAGAAATTGGGCACAAGAAATGTGTGACAGGACACGTGCTGCGTTATCACTTACTCTTAAATTTCACAAGTCTGTCCTCATTTAGGGAAATATGTCCTGCAAGAAAACAAGCAGTGTTACAATACTTAGTAGAAAAAACATTTTTTTTTCTATTTGCAGACAAATATACTCCTACAAGAAAGCACCTAAACTCAATAAAAATGACATATGCAAGATTCTGCCAAAAGGGAGTTTTATATTGTATAATGCAGCATAGGCTTATCTGGCAAGCTTGAAGTTACCTAGTGTTCTGTGAAAACTCTTGCTTCAGCAAAATATGTCTCACTTTGGGTTGTAAAATTCGTCATAATGATTCAGCATTTAGGTGTCAAAATTTACTGCTTATTAAATTAACTCTGGCTCAAATTTTGTGTTGATCTGAACTAAAAATCCACTCTTCAAATTAAATTAAAGTAACTTACATGCAAATAAATTATTTCTGCTGCTTAAGTGCACATTTTATTTAAATACCAGTGTATGGAAAACTGTCTGAGTGATATTTATTATGTAAAATTACTGGTCGGTGGGTCTTAGTCTAATGTATGCATTTTGGTACACATCAGGTGGCATAATTAGAGAAATGTTCTTAATGAATGCTTGGCACCTATATTAACACTTAGAGGGCAATATTTACATTTTATTATATCATACTTACTGGGGTACTAATAGTTAACTAAGATGTTAATTCTAGAATGCTTTATTCATTCTATTTTGTGGTTTAGTATATAAATGTTAGAATGTCCTATGATAGTTTGCACTTGATGACTTTGCAGCCTAGTTGCAAATGAACCTGTTTTGAATGAACATAGTATATTTATGCAACTATTTAGTTCTGTGGGGTATCAGGCTTCAAAGTGTGACTCATTTGTAATCAACACTCTAGTTGTGGACAGAAATTTGTAACTTGCTTGATCTATGATCTGTTTTTAAAACCTAAGATTTTGTTACCTGGGGAATTTACTTTTTTTTCTGACAAATGATCTTGGAACTGAGGACATTTATGCGACAGGTTATATGGAGTGAAAAGGGGTTTTATTCTCCTGTAAAAATGCTTTAAGAGTAAAATGTCAAGTTTTACTTGTATGTTTCACTCTAAGTTCAGTACTTAGTTATTCACACTTCGGAGTATCAATCACTCATCTATTGAACTTTTGTCATGAAGCCATTTTTCAAGAACTGGTTATTCCTAGAAGGTGGTACTCATACTGACCAGGGAATATCTTAGCAAGAGTAGTTAGGAAATTCCCAAGATACCATGGGATTTTCAGCATCTGCTCAAGCTACTACTAAATCAGCCAGAAGAGAACTAATTTTACCATCTCACCAAAATCACAGAATGTTAGAAGTGCAATGCCTACGGTTGAATTCAGAAAGGTTACTACAAGGTTTATGAGGCAGCAACATGGTGGGCTGTCATGACAACAGTGCTAAATGCTAATGAGGCATTCTGGGGGAGAGGCATATTCTAATTAGCCATGTGCCCTAGAACTGCCTGCAGTAATGCATCTACTTAGCCAACTGATTCAGAAAATCCATCAGCTGTGTAAAGTAACACTGTCACTCAGGTCCCACTTGTGTTAATGAAGACAGTCAAAAGCTCATGTAAACCCACCATTGTACAATTAAGTGCTTGGGAGATTAATGGTCAGCTAGTGTTAGAGGGATGTGTGTACACACACCTGGAAGATCATAGTCGGGGTGGTTAGTGAGTGGATAGTCTAGGCAGGGGTGTGTGTGTGTGTGTGTGTGTGTGTGTGTGTGTGTGTGTGTGTGTGTGTGTGTGTGCGTGTGTGTGTGTGTGTGTGTGTGTGTGTGTGTGTGTGTGTGTATTAATGTGTGCACTGGTGGATAGTCACTGTCATACCTTAAACGCCTCTAGACTATTGAGCAAATCCTACAATATAGAGTCGCTAGGAACACTAGACACCAGGGATAACTTTTGAATGTCATTCCTTAATGTCACTTGGAGTTGGGGGAACTATTCACCAGGGAGAACTCTACACTATTCATGCTTTAATGGCACCTAGACAAGGAGTGAATTGGGGGTTTACTGTAACTTCCAGAAAGAACTCACTATAATCTGCATTACTGCCACTTAAAGAAGACAAGGGTCAGGGGAAGCACTTGCCATCGGGGATAACAGCACACATTATGCCTTGCACAAGGTTTGTGGACCAATAGACACAAGGGATATTATAAATAGTGTGCCAAAAAGGCACTAAAAAAGATTAAAACTCTACCTTCACATGTCCAAGAGAGATGATTAGTCCTCTGCACTCTCACTAGACACCAGTGATAATATATAACAATATATAAAACTTGAAAAATAATAAATAAAGTAGAAATAAGAGGGGAAGAGGCTTTGAATCCTGTACATTTTGCATAGGAAACAGCATCATTAACCTGCTACATTAACTTAGTTAATGTAGCAAGGGTTTTCTTTCAATATACTAAGGATCTTGGACAGTATTTGAAGTACTGTAAGAATTCACAAGCTACAAGGGAGAGAAACAGGGCACTATAAGCATACTATTCTACCTCGTAGCACAAGAAATCTGGACAAAGTCAAAATAATGGGTGATATAGGCCCACAATCAGGGATAGCTTCTTCTCATGAACCTAGAAAGCTGCTCACATAATAGGCTTTGTATTAACATGCATTTGCTGAAGGACGGGAAGTCTAAAACTCAAACATCTGAGATTTCTGCCCAAACTGAAGTCTTCAGTGGTTTGCCAGAAAACCACAGGTTTAAAGAAGAAGAGAACAAAATTATGAATTGAAAATCTGGACATTCTATGGGAAATCTGGACAGTTGAGAGCTATGCCTATAAGAGACAACAGCAAGCATGTCCTGTAAAATCAGGGACAGTTGAGATGGATGGAGGTTTGTTTGTGTGGTGGGGGGCTCCAGGACAATGTTTTGAGGAACACTAGATGACACCAGGAAAAATTTCTGAAGTGTGACTCTGAGTCACTTAAAAAGTTAATAGAGCAACAGATCTAGCATTGTGATGCGGTTTTTGCTCAATAAGAGGTACAAAACTCTAATGTCTGCTATTACTTCCAATGTTCTAATATCAACGTCTCTTCAGCCAAACCGGAAAACATCAAACATACAGAACAGAAAATTTTTTCCTAGGGAAAAAAATTGCTGTTCCAAAACACATACACACAACACAAGCACACCAAACAAACAGCAATCCACACATACACCTAAAAATCTTACACCAAACCCTACACTATACCATACACACACCACTAACTATCCACTTACCTTAACCCTAACCCTAAGGTCCATCACTATCGCACATTCACCTCACCTGCGCCCTAACCCTAACTCACCTACCCCGCCCTAACCCTCACGCCCACACAATCGCACACTTACCTGACCCATGTCCTAACCCTATCTCACCTAACCCGCCCTAACCCTCACATCCACACAATCGCACACATACTTAACCCGCACCCTAACCCTAACTATCCTAACCCGCACTCAATTGCACACTTACCTGAACCCGACCTGTAACTTTCCACCACAGCACTGAAAATACCGAAGCAAGAGAAACAGACAACCAAATTCTTTCCCTAGGAAAAATTTGGTTTTCTGTTGCTTCGATATTTTCAGCTTTTGCTGAATAGGGGTCGATATTAAAACATTTGAAGTTTTGAAACTTTGATGTTCTAATATAGACCCTAAGACTGACATAGGTTATTGCATACTATACAAATGTTCCATTGTGGAAATCTACCCAGGGTCTGGACAACTGCATATCCAAGACCTGCTTAAATGGGAATGGAGGAGTTTTTTGAAGTTAGTTTTGTTTTCTGCAGTCCTAGTATCTAGGAGGATGGAATTAAATGTTTTTGCAACAGAAGTAGAATAGAGGGAGTCCCAGAACTATTTTTGCTTTTGGTTAAGTCAATTAATGCTTTGTTGTTGGATCTTAGTAGGGGTTCATTAGAGTAGATATGCAGTAGGCAATGTAGTGCAAGAACTTTATCAGGATTATCTAGGATTTGGTGGGCTACTGTAAAAGTTGGTTATATGTGAGTAGGTTAGTTAATTCTAGCCACGATAACTGCTTGATTGCTAGGGAGTGATGTGTACTGAAGGGGGAGGCAGTTGCAAACTTAGCTATTTTATTGTAGCAAGTGTTCAGTTTCCTTAAGTCTGCTTTGTTTAACTTGATGAGTATGAGGAAGGCATAGAGACTAGGTGTGTTCTTGCGATGGTAGATTTACTGTTGTTGGTGAGGTACCTTTTGCATCTGTATAGGGTACCAAGTTTTTTATGGACTTTTTTATTGTCTGAGCAATATGCATATCAAATTTCATGTTGTGATCAATTATAACTCTTAGTAGTTTGGTGTGTTGAACAGGTGTAATACGGGAGTTGCTAGCAGAGTATATTGTGAATGGAGGTATAGGGTCTAAGGCAGTTATGGGATGGAATATCATTAGCTTTTTTTGTGGGGGGGTTAAGTATTAGATGACAGTTGGCTAACCAGGTTTCAACAGTAGCAAAAGATTCTTGTTTCAATTTCTGGAGTTGAAGGAGTGATGGGGCGAAACAGATTAGGGTGGAGTCATCAGCGTACTGGACTAGAGTAGCGTGCACATTAGCTTTGTGAAATTGTTGGTAAATATGTTCAAGATGAGAGGACCAACAATGGATCCTTGGGGGACCACCAAGGTAACAGGTAGACCTGTAGAAAAGGAATTGTGCCATTTTACTGCCTTTTGGCAGTTAGATAGATAGTCCTGACACCAGGCTAGAGTGGAATGGCTTAGATTAAGATTGGAGAGACACATTAGTAGTTTGGCAAGGAAGACCATATTGAAGGCCTTGGAGAGATGTAGGAAGACAGTGGAGACAAGGTACTGGTAAAGCTAATAAGGGCTGTGGTAGTACTGTGACTGGGATGGAATCAGTGTTGGTCAGTAGTTTATTAGTGAGGAGGTAATTAATTATTTGGGAATGTACGCATTTTTTGAGGCTTTTTGACAGGGGAGACAGAATGGCGATTGGTCATTAGTTTGACAGCTCCACTGAGTTACCCCCTTTGTGAAGTAGTATTATATATGTAATTTTCCATAGAAATGGGATGTGTTGTTCTGACAAAGAGTGATTAATTAACAAAAAGACGGGATATGAGATGGCTTTGGCTATGATCTTCAAGTATTTTGTAGGTGGTTTATCAGCATCTAAGGTTGTGGGTTTAAGTTTGTTCAGATATTTATATATTGTACTAGTAGGGACAGGTTGTAAGGAGAAGCAGTTTTGATCCACAGGAGAGGATGACAGGTTTGGATATGATGTAGGAGAGTTATTATTAGTGAGGGCTAGAATGGATCTATGAAGTATTCGTTGAATTGGGTGGCAATATCGATGTTTTGGGGGTAGAGTACTGGTCTTTCCTGGTTGCAGCATTTTACTGATGGTAGCCCGGAACTTTTGTGGGCTAGTTTGGTGTTTAGATTGGATGTCCGTATAGTGGTTCCTTTTGCCTGTCCTAATTTGTTTTTTGGCTTTGTTTCTTAGTTCCAGGAATGCCTGTCTATTATTTTAAGTTGTACTGTGACGCCATGAGTCCCATGCTTTATCTCTTTGTTTAGAAGTAGTCAGGTATCTTTGGCAAGCCATGGGGCATGGTTAGATTTAAGATGAGCATATGAGTGAATCAAAACAATGAGGCAGTTCAAAGACAAAATGCAGTAAACTGAAATCAAACAAATTTATTGAAAAACGTTAGTGCTTTTACAGTAGTTATACTGCTTCTTCAGACATTAAAATTCTCTTGTAACAAAACCAGTATTACCTTTGACATACAACCACTACGAATCAATAGCTACAAAGAGTATATCAATTAAAACAACAAAGTAACAAGCAGTAATTTTTAAAGAGGCAGCATCATAAAAACAAACTAGATATAAACTAAGTTAAACAACACAAAAACATTCACAATATTTACATGACTTCTTATATAATTTATATAATGATCTAGCTTTTAAAAGAGGTTTTAATGGCATTTGACCATTAAGACCCTTTCCCATATCTGCCCTTAATCTAATGATCCACCTGGTTTAAGAAGTCTCAGTCATATTTTCCAAATCTCCCCCACGATCAGTAAGTGTGATTTTCTCCATAACTAAAAACTTAAAACTATGTGTCTGACCATGCATTTACATAAGTTTGGCTAAAGCATTGGTCAAGCAACAACTTTTGTAGATGTGCTCCCTTATTCTGTCTTAGAGATTTCTATTTGTTTTCCCCCTACATAAAATAATGAACATGAACAAACAGCTAAATATACCACATCAGAAGTGTCACAATCGGCCTTAATATTAAAAGTACAAACCTTCCTTGTTTCAGGATGTTCAAACTGACCTGATGAGGCAATGTAAATACAAAAGACTGCATTTCCTACATGGAAGCTTGACCAATGGAGTGTCAACCCATAAGTGATTTGTTCTCTTTCTGGGGTAACATAACATACCTTTCAAGCACTTTTTATTCTTAAAAGAAAAACTGGATATACCCTCTACAATTTTCCTAATGTTCAGGTCACTGGTTAATATAGGCCAATATTTCTTCACAACCTCAGTTATGTAGTTAATGTTACTGCCAAACTACATGGGAATATGCAGAAAACCTTGTGTAGATTTATCAGGACCTCCTGAAAAACTGACACCATGGGAGAGAGACGGCTTTGCTAAAGAAGAACTACAGCTATAAACATCAGAGAGTGGAGTTTCTATATCATGATCACTGTAACCTCTCTCTTTTAACCGATCTGTCAAACTGTTCAAATCAGCTTCACTTGTCTTTGAACTGCCTCACTGTTTTGAGTCACTCATATGCTCATCTTGTACGGACTTCTGTTTTTGAGTGAATTACTCATGCTCCACGCTACATTTATGGTGATTTATACATGATTAGATTTAGTTTTAACAGTTCTGATAGGGCGAGGTGATTTAGAATGTTAAGGAAAGTGTTGCTGAACACCATCACCAGCACCATCCGGGGACAGAAATGACAGTGGTCTCCAATTACATTGATTTAGTGCAGATATGAAGTCCTTGGTTTTGAAATTCTTTGTATACTGAATTTGTTGGTGGATGGTGGATTTTATTGGGTTCACTTAGTGTCTTATTACAAAGGTGGGAAGGTGATCACTGAGGGCGTTTGGGAGGGAACCGGAAAGGTAAGATTGAAATGGCTGGTTAGTGAGGATCCCATCTGGGTCTTTACTGATGTTTTCTTTTATTTATCAGTTTTTTTTTCTGTGTTTTAACTATTATGATTACTTCATGTTTAGGTGTCAGACAAGCTTGCTTTCATGTCCATTTTGAATACAGATAATGTGCCTGCAAAAAACAATTTCAATAATAAGTTCTATCTAAGGGTTAATTTATAATTAAGAAGCAATTGTGAAATGGAGGGCAGGAAAAAGAGACAACAATCAGTATCCAGAGCCGTGGATGAGGGTAAGGTGGTCCACACAGCCTATCTGGACCTTGCCAAGGCCTTTGACACCACCCCCCACTCTGGAATCATGGATAGACTTACTAAGCTGGGCATTAATCCCTACGTCACTTGATGGGTTGCCAACTGGCTTACTGACAGAACCCACACTGTAAAAGTAGCTGACTCTAAATCCAGCTCCAGGGTTCAGTCCTGGGACCACTCTTGTTTGGCATCTACTTCTCTGAAGTACAGGCCAACACTAACGGACTCTGGCTAACATAGTTCGCAGGTGACTGCAAACTGGGAGCCATTATTGAATCCCCAAATGATGTGAATATTCTACAAAATGGCCTTACAGAAACAGATGCTTGGTGCCAGAGCCATGGGCTCAAGCTCAATGACAAGAAATGTGCAGTTATCCCCTTTGGGAAAAAAACATGTACCCGTGAATTACCACATAGGTGGCAGTACACTAAACACCGAAAGTGTGATAAGAGACTTAGGGACACAAGTGGACAGTGGTTTCACCTTCGATAACCACATTGCCACAACAGTCAGGAAATCCTTCTATGTGGCACACCTCATCACTAAGGGCTTTTCATCCAGAAAAAAGGAGGTCATTGTCCCACTGTACACATCCCTCAGTAGACCCATTATAAAATACAACGCCCCGTTTGGTATGTACCTCTCAAGACATCTGCAACTACTGGAAAAGCCACAGAAATATGTCACTAAAAGAATCACAGGCCTAAAGCAGATGTCCTACGCTGACTGCCTTAAAAACCTCCAGCTATACTCTGTCGCATATCGTCTACTCAGAGGTGATCTCTGCTTAACATACAAGGCCATGTCAAACCCAGAGCTGCTGGACATGCTACACTTAAAGAAATACCAATCCCCAGAGCCACATGCTCCAGGGATCTAAACCTTGTCATCACAATAAACAAAACATGCTGCAGGGATAGGTTCCTGACCCAGAGACTCCCCAAACTCAGGAATAGACTGCCCATACATGTCAAGCAGAGCACCTCTTTGGCCCTCTTCAAAAGGAACTTTGATGATTGGATGGGAGAAAGGAAATTTACCACAGGGATCACATCACGTCAGTCACCCTGCTAGACAGGGGTCCAGTAAGGAAACAGTGTGGGAAGAAATAGCCAGGGTATTGTTATGGCTAGGCTTGTATAGGCCCTCGGGCCGATAACCTAGTACCAACCTATGAACCTACTTAATATTTTTTCTAGGAAGGTGCTTACATTTATGGTTATTCCACAGTAAACTGCAGCTGCTATTCAACTTTTTTCCTTAACAGCAGTTTGGTTAGTCTGTTAATAAATAAAAGCCAAACCAAGAAACTTTCATTGATGGAGCCTTAAACGGGAACAGCAGCAGAGCACAGTGCTAGACATTGTAAAGGCTCTCACAGTAATCATAGGAGTTAATACTCACTTGCAATGCACAAATAAAGCTGCCTGCTGCCTTTGCACTGCATGTATTTTAAGTTATGTTAGATGTTTACAGTACAAGTACAAAATAACTTTAAATAAACCAAGTGTTTTCTGGGCCACTCATTCATTTGTTCATTCTCCAAGAACCTGTTAAATTCCATTCAGTGTCATGGGAGATGTTTACAGACTATCCTAACACTCACAAGGTGGAATCTAAAAGAACTAATCTTGAACTGGGCATCAACTCATCACAGATTGCATACATACTCATTTTTGCATAGTATTGTTGATCAGTTTGTGTGTATACAGCTTTAAGAAGCTTCCTTGGGGCTTGCACAAGTGCATAAATACTGAGCACATGAGAGCCTGACTGCCATTTTGTAGTAAGCTATTGAGATGTAAGCAAGTATGTCTGTACAGTCTAATACGTTCTAGCGCCTCGGTATATACTGTCTTCAATGGAACCTATTCTGGACTGGATTTTTATTTTTGTTCTATATTTCTACAGCCCATGTGGTTTGATGTCTGTATAGTCTGTCTGTTAATCAGTTTGTTTAAATTTTGTGAAGCTGCTATCCATCATGATGTGTTTCTATGTAAAAGCATACAAACGAACCACCCCACTTGTTTGTCATGTAGAGTAGAGAGACGAGTGACATGTCTAAAAAAAACTATTGTCAGAAAAGGTAAGGCTAAAGAAGCAGACATGCGGACAGAAGGGAATCCAGATTCTTCAGTTTGAGATGAAGAGGCACTCAGTCAAAACTGGAGGAATATATAGGAGTGAATAATCCCTACTGCACATATTATTTGCAAAACAGGTCAGAAACGAATTTCAGGTATTAAAACTTCCTCAAGCTATTTCTTATTCGCAAAATATGAAACAAGGCATATTGAACACTCAAAACAAACTTCTAAGTAACAGAAATGTCTGATATTATGATATATTAACAGAAATATTTGAAATAACTACAGAAAATGTTTGAAATAGCTTCTGAATTGCATAAAACAAATAAAATAAGAGAAACAACTGCATTTTTTTCTGCTAAGCACTACTTTTTCACATTAATCAAAGCCATTTGAGTTGTCAGAAGTGTATGAAGTATTTGCATGTTTGTGCAGTATTACAGGACAGTATTTCTCAGAGTACAGCCATTTCAGAGCATATTTTGCAAAGTAAAGCATTTCGAAGAGTTTACTGTGCATTTGAATGTTATTACAAGTGCTGACTATGTGCATGTCCATATATAATTACAAGGGCCATATTTCAGTGCATGCCCAAATACATAATCTGTTGACATGGCAGAAGGATTTCAAAAGTGAACTCCACTTATGTTTGATAATAATATTGCAGAGAACTGCAGAGTGTTTGAGCAAGAGTACTATACTTCATACAGGCTGCATTTTCTGATAAAGATGACTGTACAAAGGCATTTATTCTGCTAAATTTAGCTGGGTCAGAAGTCATAGAAAGGGAACGTTCATTTGTGTATATACCTGTTGTCTTTGCAGGAGAGGGGGAAAACTGTCATATAGTTGCACCAGCTGAGTCAAGGGAAGATCCCAAGTGCTTAAAACATAAACTTAGAGAAATGTGTAACCCCTAAACAAATGTTACATGGAAAGTCACTTATTTTACACAAGAAATCAAAAGCCTGGTGAAACTTATGCAGCATGTATAACAGACTTGAGAAACAAAGCTAAAACATGCAGATTTGGTGATTTAAGGGATGAGTTGATAAAAGACAGACATCTGTGTGGTATTAAAGATGATGCTGTGAGAAAGATTTTGCTTTGTGACAGTGATTTAACTTTGAATAAGTCCATTGAGCTTTGTCAGATATATTAGCTTAAAGAAAAGCACACAAATATGCTTACAAATGAGAGATGCATGCTTCCAGTAACATCCAAAGCCCATGTTGATAGTATGCACCACATGGTTAGTAGAAACAGGCCCAAGCACATGGCTACAATTGCAAACCCTGCAACACCAACAAGGAAACCCCATAGTAGGTTTCCTAACAAGTTTTAAGGCTTGTTCTGGAAACCGCACGGTCTCGGTGAAGCATAACAGTGAGTCAGCAAACTCAAAGCATGTGCCTATACCCAGTTTCATAGCAAACTGTTGTAATTGGTGAGGAAGTCATGAGCCTAAAACAGAAAAATGTTTACTTTTCAGTCAGCAATGTCACAAATGCAATAAATGGAATAATGTCAAAAGGTTCTGTAAATCAAAGGGCACACATTATTTTATTAAAAGGGAACATTCAAAGAAACAAGTTGATCAATTAGAAAGCTGCAACCCTACTTTTTATGCTGATGGTATAGAGTATGTGCTGGTGAAAAGCTTAATTTAGCAAAGTGTCCATAGCTTGTTGCATTTGGTGGTGAAGAGATTCAAACGAAGAGCTCAGTAGAACTTTCATGTTATTCTGCTGGAAGAAGCTGCGACTTGTTATTCTATGTGGTCAAAGGCAAGCCCAGTCATTTATTAGGGCTCAGAGACGGTTTGAAACTGGGAATGCTTTCATTCAATAAGGATGTCCATCAAGTTAGCTTAAAACACCACTGCTCTAATTTCACCCAGTATATTTTCTCTACCAATGCTGATCTTTTTGAAGACAAACTAGGCAAGTTTCCAGTTGCGTACTCCATGAGGTTAGACTCTGAAGTCAGCCCAGTTGTTAGACCAGCCCAGAGAGTTCCAGTAGCTATGTAGCACAGAGTCAAAGCCAAACTAGGCAAAATGGTGCAGCAAGGTATAATTTGTTCAGTTTATGAACCGACTGAATGGGTATCTTTAATGGTGGCATCTCATAAGAAAAGCTCAGATGATATCAGAATATGTATTGATACATGAGATTTAAACAAAGCACTAAAAAGACCTTATCATCCAATGCATACAGTCTAAGAAGTTGCAGCTCAGATGCCAAGTGCCACTGGTTTTCTGTCTTAGATGCAAGGAGTTAATTTCGGCAAATTCAGCTTGACAAAATATCCTCGTTGCTCACTACATTCAGTACTGCTTTTGGCAGGTACAGATTTTTCAGAATGCCATTTGGGATAAATTCTGCCAGTGAAGTCTTTCAACATGCAATGGATCAATTTTTTTCTGGGTATCCCTGTGCTATTACAGTAGATGATATTCTAGTAGGAGGTAATAATGGTGCAGCTGAGCATGCCAGAAACATCAAGAAAGTTCTGGAAAGAGCTTGTCAAGTGAATCTTAACCTGAATCCACAGAAGTGCAAGTTCAGATTATGGGAAGTTACTTATGTTGGTCATTTCTTTACCAGTTCAGGCTTATGACCAGACTCCTCTAAGCAAACAGCCAGCTCCAGACAATGTTCAAGCCATTCAAAGTTTTCTTGGCATGGTTAACTATCTAGGCAAATTCATTCCAGAATTAAGCCAACTAGGAGCACCGCTTAGAGAGCTGACACGTAAAGATGCATCCTGGTCATTGTTGGAACAACACCAGAGAGCATTTGATGTCCTGAAACAGACAATTACCAGTCCACTAACTCTCAGATACTTTGATGTTCACAAACCAGTTACTCTTTCCTGTGGTGCTTCGAAATATGGTCTTGGTGCAGTCATTCTTCAAGAAGCTCAACCTGTTGCTTATGCATCAAGATCTCTAACCCAAACTGAAATGCAGTATGCTCAGATAGAGAAAAAGCTATTGGCAATTGTGTTTCCATGTTCGAAGTTCCATGATTACATTTATGGTAAATCTATCCAGATCAAAACAGACCACCAACCTCTAATCATTTTGAGAATGCCTATGCATTCCACTCCAGCTAGATTGCAATGTATGATGCTGACATTGCAATTTCAGTCTTGTCTACACAAAAGTCAAACTTCTTTATCTTGCTGAAGAGTGGGACTTTACTCATGTCACAAGTAGTCCTAAGTATCCGCAGTCAAATGGTTTGGCAGAATGTGCAGTTCAAAGTGTGAAACAGTTACTAGAGAAGTCAAAATGAAATAATAGTGATGTTTCCCTGAATCTCTTGAATCTTAGAAATGTTACTCATTATAAACATCTTGGTTCCCTGCCCAGAGACTTCTGTCGAGACAAACCAGAACTACATTACCAATCAGCAGTAGTTTATTGGTTCCAAGTGCTAAGAATAACAAATCAGTGAAAGCCCATCTGTTAAAGAAATGCCTAGCCGAGAAGTCTTATTATAACAAATCCAGCAAACTGGTCAGTCCATTATATGAAGCAGAGACAGTGAGAATGCAAACGTGCAAAGATTATGTTTGGATTGGAGTCATGAAGACTATTTGCCCAGAGCCAAGATTGTACATTGTGCAATCACAATAAACAGAGTTTAGGCAGAATTGGAAACATTTGATGCCAGTGTCCGAGCCTGTACCACAGCACCTAGCCTGTGAGACAGAATCTTTATCTCAGAGTGAGTTACCCAGTGTTCCAGTTATTGAAGACGTTCCAGTAAATACCCCAGTTCCTGAGATGAATCTTGAAGTTCATGCTACGAGCTGTTCACTGAAGCCTGTCCCTGTTGCTAAACTCAATTTTGAATACTATGTTACCAGATCAGGTTGTATTTCCAGACCATGTTACAGATACATGACAACCTGGACATGAACATTGTGTTTGTTTCTAATGTCTATATATTACTGCATGTCTTATTCTAATGTCATTTGATAGGAGACTATTCTTTAAGAGGGAGGATGCAGATCAGTGTGTGTGCGTGTACAGCTTTAAGAAGCTTCTTAGGGGCTTGCACAAGTGTATAAGTACTTGTGAGCCTACCATTTTGTAGTAAGCTGTTGAGATGCAAGCATATATGTCTGTGTGTTAATAAGTTTGTTTATACTTTGTAAAGCTGCTATCCATCCTGATGTGTTTCTATGTAATAAAGCATATAAGCGACCCACCCTGCCTGTTCGTCATCTATAGAAGAGAGAGATGAGCGACAGTATACTCACCTACTGTCAACTTAGATAGATGCCAGCTCATCTATGTCACATCTTTGGGATGTAGGAAGAAAACAATATACCTGGGGACATATAGGGATATGCAGTCTCTGCAAAGGTGGCACCCCAATGAGCATCAGTCTACAGAACCAAAAACTATAAGGCAGTTAATCTAATTGGTGGACCACTGTGTCACCCACCATCCTAGGTCACAAACTCCAGACCCCCCCCCACACCACTGAAATCAGGGCATCATCAGTCACTTTCTCAGCGAGACAACAGTTTTATAATCAGGAGAAACTCTAAGGTTGTGAGTGATAAAGTAGTGCACTTTCCTGATATTTACTGAAAAAAGGCCTTTAATACCTGTGCTGTGTCTGCTACCCCCCGTGGATAGATCTTTAAAGAGCTACAATAAATAAACAAGTTACTCTATTAAAAATGAACAATGATGACCATTTTCATCAGTACCGTCTGATGTTTAGATCCATCAGCTTTTTATCTGAAAGGACCTTGCAATATAAATACCAAAAGTGGTGTGTGATAAAAACCTCAGAGTTACTTTTTTAAGTTAAATATGCTGCAAACAGTACAGTTTCACTTTGGTACTGTGTGTTCTCTTGCTGTTGTCAGTGACTACTTTTTTATTTAATTAAACAGGATGCTACTATAATTCTATTGCTGTTGGAAATCTTCAGCTTAAATTACTGTTTAAATTATAGCTGAAACTCACCAATAAAAATTATAAGTGCTTAAATGGTATGGTCTAGTTCTGTTTTGGCATTCCATTTCCAGGCCAATGAGACACAGGTAGTTACAGTGAATAATGAAGCTCTGACAACAAAAAGTAAGGGACTGCTGTGCGAGAGTGAATTTCAATTACAGATGAGGAGGTACTTCTACATACTGTCAACATGATTTTGTGCCACACTGTGGCATGGTTACAGTCCCAAAAATATCCTTCATGACATCCTGAGAAAGGACAAGTGACAACAGTATTGGGTAGTCTCGTGTGCATCTTCTCTCGCCTGTAAAATGCAGACATAGACAGCAGTAGTAAGAATAGACATATCTGGGATAACAGAAGCAGAACTGAGTCACGGCTATTGCACACATTAAACACGAATGATTAGATGGAAGGACTTGTTAATGAGCCATTTATACCAGAGTGACACTTGAAGGATCACTCCTGTAGTCATGGGAATATGAACAGTAGCATTAATAGAAGGGTGGTCTCTCATCCGATAAGAGTGTACATGCTGCCTATGCTTAAAATTCTGGTGCTCTGCAGTTTTAAAAAGCAGTTTAAAATAAATCCTTACCTTTTAAATTTTAGTTGTTGAACTGTAAAATGTGTTTTGTAAATGATTTTTTTACATTTCATTTAAATGTACAAGTATGCAGTGACATTTGTAGCACTTCAGTGTCTTTCACAGAATCATGTAAGAAAAACCTGCACTGTTCTGAACAGGGTATGTATGTTTGTGTGTGTGTGCGTGTCTGTGTATATATGTACATACATAGATTGGCTGTTGGTGAAGCACCCACCAAGAGGAGAAAACGCTGAGAGAAGAAAGGAGCCATTTTTGAGATTTTAAGTATTTTTCTTCAGATTATTTGTTAATATTTCTGCATTGCTGCCTACTTTTTGGGGTTTCAGCTTGCTAAACTTGATATCTGTATTAGGAATGGTATTTAGAACACATCTAGAGCCTGTTTACTGCATTTCCTGTGTTGCACTTATTTTAAAATCGTTTTTTTCTTAAAACTTGCATTTTACCTGTCTCTGGCCTAGCACTCAAGTGTGGGGTCATTTATTGCACTGTTCTAACTTGTTGCTACTTGTGTATCTCTGCTATCTTTAAACAAAACAAAAACAAAAAACAAAAAAATCTTGCTTTTTTCCCACTTTCTGAAATTTTACAAAAAAAAGTTCAGTTACAGATTTGCTGTTCTGAACTGTTTGTAAGTTTCTTGGATGTCATTGCTTGCTTGGGCTAAAGGGAAGTCTCTGCGTTCATCAGTGGCAGTGGTAAATACCGAACAGCCTGCCTGCCCCTGTGGGAGTGGTTACTGCCTAGAAACTGTAATTTTATTGACCATTTTGGGTCAATTCCAAACTCCTTGATCCCCCTCTCTTAAAACCCGATTGCCTCATGGTTTTGGCTTCTTTTCAGACTTGTTGGCTGTTAGTGAAGCACCCACCAAGAGGAGAAAACGCTGAGAGAGGAAAAGAGCCACTTTTGAGATTTTAAGTATTTTTCTTCAGATTATTTGTTAAGATTTCTGCATTGCCGTCTACTTTTTGGCATTTTCTAGCTTGCTAAACTTGATATCTGTATTAGGAACTGTATTTAGAACACATCTAGAGCCTGTTTACTGCATTTCCAGTGTTGCACTTATTTTAAAATCGTTTTTTTTTCTTAAAACCTGCATTTTACCTGTCTCTGGCCTAGCACTGAAGTGTGGGGTCATTTATTGCACTGTTCTAACTTGTTGCTACTTGTGTATCTCTGCTATCTTTAAACAAAACAAAAAAATCTTGCTTTTTTCCCACTTTCTGAAATTTAAAAAAAAAAAGTTCAGTTACAGATTTGCTGTTCTGAACTGTTTGTAAGTTTCTTGGATGCCATTGCTTGCTTGGGCTAAAGGGAAGTCTCTGTGTTCATCAGTGGCAGTAGTAAATACCGAACAGCCTGCCTGCCCCTGTGGGAGTGGTTACTGCCTAGAAACTGTAGTTTTATTGGCCATTTTGGGTCAATTCCAAACTCCTTGATCTCCCTCTCTTAAAACCCGATTGCCTCGTGGTTTTGGCGTCTTTTCAGACTTGTTGGCTGTTGGTGAAGCACCCACCAAGAGGAGAAAATGCTGAGAGAAGAAAGGAGCCACTTTTGAGATTTTAAGTATTTTTCTTCAGATTATTTGTTAAGATTTCTGCATTGCCGCCTACTTTTTGGCGTTTTCCAGCTTGCTAAACTTGATATCTGTATTAGGAACTGTATTTAGAACACATCTAGACCCTGTTTACTGCATTTCCTGTGTTGCACTTATTTTAAAATCGTTTTTTTCTTAAAACTTGCATTTTACCTGTCTCTGGCCTAGCACTCAAGTGTGGGGTCATTTATTGCACTGTTCTAACTTGTTGCTACTTGTGTATCTCTGCTATCTTTAAACAAAAAAAAAATCTTGCTTTTTTCCCACTTTCTGAAATTTAAAAAAAAAAGTTCAGTTACAGATTTGCTGTTCTGAACTGTTTGTAAGTTTCTTGGATGTCATTGCTTGCTTGGGCTAAAGGGAAGTCTCTGCGTTCATCAGTGGCAGTGGTAAATACCGAACAGCCTGCCTGCCCCTGTGGGAGTGGTTACTGCCTAGAAACTGTAGTTTTATTGGCCATTTTGGGTCAATTCCTAACTCCTTGATCCCCCTCTCTTAAAACCAGATTGCCTCATGGTTTTGGCGTCTTTTCGGACTTGTTGGCTGTTGGTGAAGCACCCACCAAGAGGAGAAAATGCTGAGAGAAGAAAGGAGCCACTTTTGAGATTTTAAGTATTTTTCTTCAGATTATTTGTTAAGATTTCTGCATTGCCGCCTACTTTTTGGTGTTTTCCAGCTTGCTAAACTTGATATCTGTATTAGGAACTCTATTTAGAACACATATAGAGCCTGTTTATTGCATTTCCTGTGTTGCACTTATTTTAAAATCGTTTTTTTCTTAAAACTTGCATTTTACCTGTCTCTGGCCTAGCACTCAAGTGTGGGGTCATTTATTGCACTGTTCTAACTTGTTGCTACTTGTGTATCTCTTCTATCTTTAAACAAAACAAAAAAAAAAAATCTTGCTTTTTTCCCACTTTCTGAAATTTAAAAAAAAGTTCAGTTACAGATTTGCTGTTCTGAACTGTTTGTAAGTTTCTTGGAGGCCATTGCTTGCTTGGGCTAAAGGGAAGTCTCTGTGTTCATCAGTGGCAGTGGTAAACACTGAACAGCCTGCCTGCCCCTGTGGGAGTGGTTACTGCCTAGAAACTGTAGTTTTATTGGCCATTTTGGGTCAATTCAAAACTCCTTGATCCCCCTCTCTTAAAACCCTCTTTTGCACGTTTTTGCGTATAGCGCAGCATCGGGCAGCGCCGCTTAATCAGGTTTAAACTATTCCCAGCTCCACAAACTCTGCTCTTCACTTTTTCCCTTAGAACTGTTCCAAATCTCAAAAGTAAGCACTTTATTTTTCTTCTAAATCCCAGCAGTAGCTAGGATAAGTGTCTTATAAGTAAGCACTAATAAACTAAAGCACTACACCCTCTTATACTCCCTTTAAGTACTTGGCTCCCTATTGGTCCTTTTTGATCAAGTCAAAAAGTAATTCCTTATACTATTCTGGCATGTCCAAAAGTCAGTTTCAGGTTTACTCTCCAGTCCAGCTGGTGAATATGGTAATCTTAAGGCAATGTTACAACTGCCTTATGTACACAGACCACCCTCACCTCTTCCCAACAAGCTCAAATATATGTGAGAGATGCAACTATATAGCCAAACTGGAGGTTGAGCTCTCTCAGCATACTACTGGCACGGTCAGTCTGGAGGAGAAGGTAATCACACACACCAGAAATCCAATCTCACATAGACCTATCGCAACAGCAAACCAAACACATAAACACACAAAAACATACTCGGAGGCTCTAAATAAAAATCTGCCCGAGCAACAGAGACCTCCAAAGCAGACATCCAAGCAACTGCTACCCCACAACAATACCCATGTATCACATAGCTCACAAAGTCAGTGTGCCACACAGTCACAGCCATTAAGGCTAAGCAACACACCTAATACACTTGTAATAGGTGACTCTATTGTCAGAGTCCCTCTCACCAGGCTGGACAAGGAGAAGGTCACTGTAAGCTGCCAGTCGGGTGCCAGGATCCGCCACATAACACAAGCACTCAGGTCACTCCAAAGCAAGTACAAATATGACTCCGTCATTGTCCATGCTGGTGTGAATGATCTGAGACGTACCTCCCTGGATTACATGAAAAAAGACATAGAGGATCTCTCTGATCATGTGGCCCAGGCCGGTATGACCCTGAACTTGAGTAGCATCTTACCCTCACCAAGAATGATACCACAGTATAAAGACAAAATGATCAATTTCAACAATTGGCTAAAGTATTGGTGTCACTCAAAGAGGATCCAGTGTCTGTCAGCCTGGGATGACATGCTTGACAAGCCATGTTGCTTCGCTAGGGACGGCTTGCACCTGTCACCCCTGGGTTTTCGAATACTGGCCAAAGCTCTTGCCACCCCCATACTGCCTTTTTTAGGCAAGGCTCAAAAGACAAACCCACCTCCTTAGACAACACAAGGAAAAAGAAACTAAGGGTAATGCTGCTCAATGCCAGAAGTCTAAACCTCAAGATGCACACACTTAAGGCTCTCCTCAGTATGGAAAATATTCATATCTGTGCAGTAACAGAAACCTGGTTCAAGGCTCCCAAGAGCACCCCAGCACTACCAGGCTATACCTCATACCATGCTTTTCGGCCCCAAAACTCGGACCGAACCACAAGAGGAGGGGGAGTATCCATATTCATCAAAGATACCCATGCCTCCAGGCTAGTTGCACTGCACGAAGCATCTGAGACCATCCATGTGCAACTAACAGTGGGCAAAACTGCCTTCCAGTTTGTAGCCTGTTACAGACCACCCTCCCAAACTCAGGAATCCCACTCGGCTTTCCTGAAGACACTGGAGAATATGAAGGTCTCTCCGAACACCATTATATTGGGTGACTTTAACTACCCAAACATACACTGGGAGTACTACTCAAACCCCAACACCCTAGCCCAACGGTTCCTAGAATTTATAAACTCAAATGCTATGGAACAACTGGTCACTACTCCCACAAGAGGGGAAAACATATTGGACCTGATCATCACCAACATGGGGACTCTATATTCCATACCAGAGGTATACCCCTCATTGGTAATATCTGACCATAAATTAATCACTATGGACATCCATATCCCGTCCCCACCCCCAGCAAAGGAAACCACGATCAAAAACTTCTCAAAAGCAAACTTCCCACTTCTCAAAACCGAGGTGGAATCCTTCAAAGCTCCAGGGCCAGTGGAAAATACGACCCAAACCGCAGAATCCTTTACAAACGCATTCTGTGGATACCTACAGGAATGCATGGATCGTGCTATCCCAAATAAAGTCAAGACACACTCCTCAAAAGGCAGAAGACCTGTCTGGTGGACCCCAGCCATAAATAAGCTGTACAACAGAAGGAGGAAGCTACTATATGATAGAGCAAAATCCCTGAAAGGTAAGGCAACTCTGATCAGTGCTAGCAAGAAACTACGATCCCTCATAAAATCATCTAAGGCTAGCTTCAAAAGAAAAATTGTACAAGACGCTAAAGATAATCACAAGGATACCTGGGTGGAAACTCCCGGATATGCTCTGAGTTAGTGCAAAATGACAAAAAATACACTGAACCCACAGACATTGCCAACATCCTGGCAGACAGGTTCAGTGCAGACTTCTCCCCTCCCCCCCCAATGAGCAAATGACTATCCCAACAGAGTGTAGCCTCCCTGACATCACAGATGCACAGGTGAGAGCTGCCCTCTCCAAAGCAAAAAACACAGCATCAATGGGACCGGACGGTGTCCCGGGCTGCGTTTTACATGAGCTCCAAGAAGAACTGAACCCTCACTTAAAATCACTGTTCAGTCTCAGCCTTACAACAGGATATGTACCCAAAGAATGGCGTACAGCAACAGTGGTCCCACTCCATAAAGGTGGTGCCACAACGGCCCCGGAAACTATTGCCCTATAAGCCTAACTAGCCTGGTCTGCAAAGCTATGGTGCGTATCATCATGGAACTCATAAACAAAGACATTGGGAACCTCCAAACACTGGATCCCACCCAATTCGGCTTTGTTAAGGGCAGATCTTGCCTCTTGAACCTGGTCAATTTCTTTGAAACAGTCACCAAGGCCATAGACAAAGGGAAGGTAGTCCACACAGCCTACCTTGACCTTGCAAAAGCCTTCGAAACAATACCCCACTCGGGCATCATAAATAAGCTCACCAGCTTAAATATCAACCCCTATGTCACAAGATGGGTTGCAAACTGGCTTAGGGATAGAACCCACATGGTCAGAATTGCAGGTGCCATGTCAGACTCTAAACCAGTTACAAGTGGCATCCCACAAGGTTCAGTCCTAGGACCTCTCTTGTTCGGTATATATTTCTCTGAGGTACAGGCTAACACAGGAGGACTATGGCTGACAAAGTTTGCAGATGACTGCAAACTGGGGGCCATAATCGACTCACCGGCTGACACAAGCATCCTCCAAAAAGGTCTCACAGAGATGCATAACTGGTGCCAGAGCCATGGCCTAAAGCTAAATGCCAAAAAGTGCATAGTCATCCACTTTGGGAAAAACAAAGTGCCCACAAATTACCACATAGGTGGTAATCCATTAAGTACAGAAGAAGTAAGTAGGGATTTGGGGACCCAAGTAGATTGCAATCTCTCCTTTGACAATCACATTGCCAAAGTGGTTAGAAAGGCATTCTATATAGCCCACCTTATCACGAAGAGGTTCACATCTAGATCAAGAGAGGTCATTGTGCCCCTCTACTCATCAGGCCCATAATTGAATACAATGCCCCATTTGGGATGTACCTTACCCGACACCTGCTACAACTACAAAGTCCCCAAAAGTACCTCACCAAGAGGATCAAGGGACTCAAACATATGCCCTAAGCAGTTAGGCTAAAGAAACTCCAGCTCTACTCAGTTGCTTACCGCCTACTTAGAGGCGATCTGTGCCTGACGTATAAAGCCATGTCCAACCCAGAATTAATGGACATGCTCCACCTCAAGAAATCCAAATCCATCAGGACTACACGCTCCAGTGACTTAAACCTCAGCACAGAAATAAATAGAACATGCTGGAGGGACAGATTCGTATCCCAGAGGCTCCCCTCACTCTGGTACAAAATCCCAATCTATGTCAGACAGAGCCCCTCAATGACCCTCTTCAAGAAGAATCTTGACGTTTGGATAGGAGATCATAAATTTACCCCTGGGATCTCTTCTGTGTCTCTGCTAGACAGAGGCATGGTAAACTAACCTTAAATGGGCTATCTTCTGTGACCTACTATACAGAGGCACAGTCAACTAATCTAAGAAGGGTGGCGAAAGCCAAACACACTCTGGTTAGGCTTGTAAATCCCCTAGGGCAGATAGCCTAGTATCAACCTATGAACCTATATATATATATATATATATATATATACACACACACACACACAGATACACGCACACACACCCACTGGATAAACATAGATATGAGATTTGGAATTAAATGCTGCTTCAAGTAAAAGCAGTAGTATTATATGAAATACTTAAGTGGTAAAATCAACTCATTTCTCCTACTCTGGCCCTGTTTATAATCGTAAAGAATAAACAGTGAACACATTTCCTCTCTCTTTGTCCTTTGGAAGACAATGGGCATCAAGAAAGCTGTTTAGCTCAATATGCTTAAATTATCTGATATAAATTAAAAAGCAAACACAGGATGAAAAATTGTCTGAATTGCTGCATTTTGGATTTTCTGAAATTTTTTTTAGTATGGATATCTAAGCAGTGTTTTACCCAGATGAAATAAATGTTTACAAAATCCAGAGGTACTAGTATTGCTTTGTTTTTCCACCTCCTCTCTGGGCAAGATCCAGAAGAAGGTGACCTAGGTAGCTGCCTGGGGCTAGGTGCTGCCTGGAAGGCTCGGACTGGCCATAAAGAAAAAAACACATACACACCAATTACTGCTTCATACCTACTCTATGTAACATCACCAGGGAACTCAAATTAAAAGTGCTGTAACTCTAAATTACCAATATGCAGCTACTCCGTATAACATCTCCATTCCATCATAAGTGTGGTACCATTAGATAACTCTTCAGTGGCTGCTCTGTATGACACCTGTAGTCTATCGAATGTGTGCTAACACTGCATTATTGCTCAGAAGCTGCTCTGCATTACATCTCCAGTCTATCTCTTCATTGGCTGAAATCAAAAGCACAATCCTATAGAGGAGAGAACCATACAGATCCTGGAGTTTATGTTACTTCTGGAGATACTATATAATGCAGAAGAATGGACTGAAGATGAGCACATAAATTATCACTATTTTCACAGTAGTGCGCACGTGTGTGTAGGAAACATGCCTGAGAGAGCAATCTCACTAAATATTCAGTCAGTCAATAATGCCATTCATTAGAATTTCATAATTTTTTTCTTCAATATTTTTTTTTAAGTTAGCCAAGTCCCAGGAGGATGGCTGTCTAGCTACATGACTTGCTCAGTCACACAGTGTGCAAGCAAATGGAGGTAGGAATGATCAGACCCTGTACCCTTAACTACAGCAAGCCACTTAGTTAAGATTTTAATGTCTTAATCTACTCCATTAACTGCCAGACATTAATTTCCGGATAAATCACTGATGATTACTTTATAGTCAATCAATAATGCCAGTAATTAGAGTTTCATAGTTCTTGTTTTTCAGAAAATACAAGCTGATGCAACATCTGTTGTTCTGTTAACTCCTCTAGTGAATTAGAGTTGTCTGTCACATAAGGCTCTAAGCTATTAGTGAACTGCTTCCTGAAGTGAAAAATACAGGGTTTGAATGCTTCCAACAAAATGTGTTACTGTGATACTGAACAAATAACACAAGACAGTAATAAGGAACACTATGTCCCATAGGTTAACCTGGTTAACAAAAAGATTTGTGAAAGAAAATGATATGTACAACTTGTCCACCCATTATTCTTGGCTTTGCCAGAATTCTTGTGCAAAGAAGTTGAAGGTATTCTGGTCTGTTCATTACAAACTTTATAGCTTTTTGGCAAAATGTTCTGGATTACAGACAATAAATAGCAGGCATGTCAGTTTCATACTTTATATCCTTCAGACAATGCTTACTAATGCAAAGCTTGCTGTTCTGTCAGCTTTCTAACTATATAAGAGGAATATTTAAAATCAGTTCCTCATATTGTAGGCGTCTTTCTTCATTTATATTTATTTATTTATTATTTATTCCAGTTTGATTACCGGGGAGTTCCACTGGGCTTGGTGGCCCGTTTTCAGTGGAGGCCCGAGGAGAAAAGCTCCACAGAAACAAAGTTTATTTACATGAAATTCAAAGACAGTTTGCATTACAAACAACAGGTTGCTACAAAAAAGAATAAACACAAACAATTTCTAATTTGTTCAGGAGGAAAAAAAAACAGGCTTATAGCATAAAAATCAAGATTTTACTATTTAGTTACCTATGTTAAGTATATTTAAAAGAGGTTAGGAAGGCAAAGAGGTTAGCCTGGAGAGAAGGGGAAGATAGCTTGAGAGGTATGGGCTGAAGAGTGCAGTTGCATTTCCTGTTTAGATAGAGGTAGGAATGAAGTTGGGTTTTAAAGTTATTAAGGTTGTTACAGGTCCTTAGTGTGGAGGGCAGGGCATTCCATTTTTTAGCTAGAGTAAAGGATAAGAGAAGCTGACCAGCTGGGCGCTTGGGTTTTTGAATGGTGATCAGGTTTTGGTGAGAAGATCTAAGGGATTTGAGGGGGGTATAAGGTTGTAGTATATTGGAAAGAGCAGGGCAGTTAGTGGGTTGGAACAATAATTTGTGGGCTGTAGTGATTTGGAGAAAGTCAAGTTGATTGGGGAGTTCAAGCCAGTTTAAAGAGTGAAGGGAGGTGCAGTGATGAGAGGAGGATTTGGCATTGGTGGCAAATATGGAGATTTTGTTGTAACATTGTTCCAGTTTCGAGGTAAGTGTGGATGATAAATTAGTGAGCAGAGGGGCTCCATACAGTACGGAGGGAAGGAGGTAGGTAGAGGCAAGAGTTAGTCTGGTGGGAGGAGAGAGGAAGTGGTTGTTTCTATACAGTAAGCCAAGCTTTATGTGTGTTTTCTTGATGTTTAGCTGGATATGAGTATTCAATTTTAGTTGATCATCAATCGTGACACCAAGAAGTTTGGCGGAGGGTACGATCTCGATAGTGGAGTTGTTAAGGCTGGTAATTTGAAATGAGTTTTTATCAAGAGTGGAGGATTTTGAGGGGGAGAAAAGAAGAATCTTAGTTTTGTTTGCATTTAGTGAGAGGTGATTTTGGAGCATCCAGTTTTCAGTGGTTGAGAAGGCACTTTGTGTCAGAGCTTGGAGCTCTGTTAGGTTAGAGACGCAGCAGATCAAAGTGGAATCGTCAGCGTATTGCACAATACTGATGTTTGGAATGGCTTTGTGGAAGTCATTAATAAAGATATTGAATAGTAACGGGCCAAGTATGGATCTTTGGGGTACTCCAGCGGGGGTAGGAAGGAAAGTAGAGGTGGCTTGGCCCCATTTCACAGCTTGGGACCCATTTGAAAGATAGCTGGAGAACCAGGAAAGAGTTTTTTGGCAAAGGTTGAGATTAGAGAGATGGTTTAGAAGGTGGGTATGGGAGATGGTGTCAAAAGCTTTGGATAACTCCAGCAGAATAGAGGATATCATATTACCGGAGTCACGTGCTGAACTGACAGAATGTAAGAAGGAGAGAAGGGCGGAGTTAGTACTGTGTCCTGGGTGGAAGCCATGTTGGGTAGGAGAGTGTAGTTGGTTTGGTACAGAATGGCAAGAGCTGCAGGTGGATGCATTTTTCAAGGATTTTGGAGATTGGGTAGAGGATGGCTATGGGGTGGAAATTGGAGACATTACAGTTTTTGCCACCCTTGTGGAGTGGAAGAATAAATGCAGTACGCCATAGCTTGGGTACATAAGATTCAAGTAGTGATCTATTAATTAGGATGCTGAGGAATAGCATCTGAGGCTATTTTTAGGATGGAATGCTGTCAGGGGCATTGCAGCAAGGCTTTAGTTTATAGAGAAGTTTCTTTATTAGACTGGTGGATACAGGTTTGAGTTCGAAAGAAGTGGGGAGAGGGAAAGGGAAGACTGAGCAGGGAGGGGAGGAGGGTTATTGTTGGTAAAAGTCTTGGTTAGCTCAGCGATGGAAGAGGCGAAGAAGGAATTGAATACAGAGGCAATTTCAAGGTCAGATTTGCTGGTGTCAGGACAGGGGTTGTTTTTTGTACCTGGCCTAAGGAGGGAATTAAAAGAATTCCAGAATTGTTTGGGATTTCTTGCATGATTTTCTTGTAGTTTGATGTAATAAGACATTTTATCTCTAATGACTTGTTTTTTGGCTAGGTTACTCAACTGTTTATATTTAAGGAAGATTTCTAGCTGTTTGTGTTTGAGGTAGGCTTTCCAGGTTTTATCCCTTTGTAGCATAATCATTTTTGTATCTTTGGTGAGCCATGGGGTCATTTTTGTTTTAACTCTTTTTGTTCTTATAGGAGTTAGGGAGTTGTGGACAGTTATGAATGTTGAATTGAAATAGTTAACGGCTTTGTCTAATGGTAGTGTTTTTAGGGGGTTCCAGTTAGTTAGCTTAAGGGTGTCAGAGAAAGAAGTAGGGTTAAAGTTAGATAGGTTACGAGTATGAATGTACTGGTGAGAGTGTGGGGAGGTGGGAGTAGCTTGAATGGAGAAGGCAGGGAGGTGGTCTCCTAATGGGTCAGGAGTGACACTAGATTTTATTTGAGATACTAGGAACCATCAAGCATGGAGCCTGGGGGCTTGGTTTTGTTAGGTCTAGTAATGGAGTTAGTAAGTTGAGTGAAGTTGATAGGTTGATTGTTATGGTGGGATTAGGGTTAATGATTTTCCCCAGTAAATATTTACATCTCCCATAATGAAGGTTTCTAGCTTAATGTTGGAGGAGGTCCAGGAGAGGATGTCTTCCAGGGTATTGGTATTGTTACCAGGAGGAATATAGAGGGAAATGATGCAGATGCTTTTATGGCTGTTTATTTTTAGTAGGCCATTTACAAGTTCCGCATTATTGAAAGAAGGGATGGAATTATGGTAAGGAGTAATGGACAAGTGGCTGCAGTAGATTAAAGCTACACCACCCCCTCTTCTATCAGGGCGGTCAGATCAGAGAGAAAGAAATCCTGGGGGTAGAAATTCAGAGTCACTAATGTGAGGTTTTAGCCAGGTTTCAGAAATGGCTGCTATGTCAGTAGAGTTGTGAATGACCCAGGCATGGAAGAGGGTTAATTTATTTTTTAAGCTTTGGGCGTTGATGGTGAGAAACTTGAGATTTTTATTAGAGGATTTGTTGTTGGTGCTGGAGTGATTTGTTGGAGAGAAGTTTGGTCCTGGATTGGGGTGAATGTCGCCGGCTAAGCAAAGGTCAGTGGGATAGGGAGTACGTTTATTAGTTTTGTATTTTGATAGAAGAGGCTGTTAATGATTTGGTTTAGGTTTGTAGTAATTAGTTGAGATTGAAAAAAGTTTTACTTTTAAGAGAAGGATAGGGTGGGAGGGCACTAAAGATGTTGAGATGTTGTGGAAGTGGGATGTAAGGAGGTGGTGGGGAGGTAAAGGGGGAGGGTGTAAATGGAAATCAGCATAGGAGGTGGCATGGTAAAGAGATAGTAGAAGGAAGAGGAAGGATGAGAAGAAAAGGATTTTAGGAGGATGGGTGAGCATGGTAGTTGGAGTCCGTCAGAAGTGATAGAGAGTCCGTCAGAAGTGATAGAGAAGAGGGTAATGTGATGTTAGGTGGGTGGGGGAGTGGTAGTGAGGGGTAGGTAGGGTTGGAGGAAGGGGAGGGGGAAAGGTGTGTCAGGATTGGTTGGTGGAGAGGGAGGGACTTGGAGGAGGAGGATAAATGTAGAACCACTGGGGGCGGGTGGAATTTGGTGGCAGGGTAGGGGAGCGGAGTGAGCCCGGAGGGCAAACAGAGCGGGAAGAGCCAAGAAGGCAGGAAGGACCAAAAAACAATCAGTGACCTGAGGCTGGAGAAGGAGAACTACTGCAAGGGTGCAGGTATATGTTTACAAACTTTGTTTTTCAGTTAATAACTTATGACTTTATGTTTGGTTAGGGAACACTCTCTAAATGAATGTGCATAAGTGTGTGGGGGTAATTTCACTGATACCTTAGTGTAGGATAGAGACACTTTTAGGCAGAGAAAATTGGTGGAGCAGGGAAAAGGATTATTGCTGGTCTTTTTATCAGGAGTATGCTGCCACCTAGTGGAGAAGGGAGGGAAGTACACTAAGAGGAGAAGAGGTTCCACTGAGAAGTTAGGTTTAGAGAGATTAAACAGAGGTAGTGAGGGGAGTAGATTGTAAACCAAGGTTGATTCTTGAGCTAATAAGTTGAGAGGACAGATAGGAGTTGCAGTGGTTCCACTGGATGGTTCTGATGGCAGCGAGATGAGATACATTTCTGGCCTATTATTCATGAATTTATTCAAATCTGAGGTTCCCAGTCATACAAGTGTAGGTAATTGATAGTTTTGTGTACGTGTAAATATTTGTTTCCTGCAGCTCACATTAGTTAGGGTGTAAAGGAAGAAATCAGTTATATTAAACAAAAGTGTCCTCATGTGAATCACGTTCTTTGGTTTATTGTTTTGTTGACTGTTGTATTTATTATTTGGCTGAGAATAAACTGGTCAGCAGGACGTGTACATAATATTTTAACCATGAACACATTTTTTTTGCAGGCACAGTGGTGCTAAATACACTGTGTTGGCGTAAAACAGTCTCACTGGTACCTAGCTCAGATGAATAAGGCTATGTGTTGCTAATGAGCTGTGTCTGTAGTGCACACACAGATTTCCTTCAGTCTTCATTTGTCTATTGTGTGATTCTGACCAAGTGGCTTCAACAGGCAGGGGGTTGTTATAATGGTCAAGTGTTTGCCTCACAAAAACAAGGTACAGGGTTTGAGTTTCACCCAAAGAAAAGTAAAATTGTGTAGGGATAAAATGGTCCACAGGAGCACCTAGCCTAGCAATTACCTAAGTATGTATGAACCCATGACAGAACTGAATGACTACCCCAGAAAAGGCATACTTACATCCAGTGGATTGTTACAAGCTATTAACAAATCTGTTATACATTTGTCTTTTGAATTCCTATACCCTTCATACAGCTGGCAATTAATGCTTCACTATATGCTATTTAACTATGAATCCCAGCACATCTCTTGTAGTTTAATGAGTTGCCGGAAGCATTTGTTTACTGTTGCTCATGCCAAGTCTGTTTTCGATGTGACACTGTTTTATTTAGCACATGTCTGTCAGTGTTTTAGTTGTAAAATATGAAATAAAAGGTTTAAATTAAATACAAATCTGTAATCATTGTAAAAATAAATAAGAAAATAGTATGAACACTGACAAGTTTGAACAATGTTTTTTGATCATTGGGGAGAGACAGCCAAGTAATGGGATACTGTTACACTGCCTAACCCCCCATTTGACCATGATCTGGCTCTGCTTCCAAGCACCTGTTTGTTTCTTTTTTCTATTCTAAAACTGTCACATCTCCAGTCACTCTGTGATAACAGTAACTGCCTTACTATATCAATATAATTGCATTTTCCCCTTTTCTCACCTATCCTCAAGTGAGAATAGATTTAGTTAACATAACATTTCCTTATAAACTTTGCTCTCCATTCCTTTTATTACCCTGCTAGCCTTCCTCTGTATCCTCCCAATTAATGTGATATTCTTATCTGTGTACAGGCATGAGAAATTAACATGGAGCTGAGCTGGAGCCTGACCAGGGATCTCCAGAGGAGTAACATCATAACCCATTTCCTGGATTCTGTTTCATCAAGGATACAGGCCAACATTACAGTGCCTTTGGTTACAGCTTTCTCATTTCATACCTATTTATTATTTCATGATATTACTATAGCACCACAGCCTTCTTCTTTAAATCTGAGCTTTTAGGGTCATGTCTTCCAATTGGTATCAATTTCTGCATTATTAGAGTCCATGTGGGTAGTCAATTATGAATGTTCTTAGATTGTCATACCTAATATAAAAGACAGCTCTATCTTTTAAGTTTGTAAAAATGTTGCCCTAGTCAATATGGTTTTACTGACTGACATATTACAATGATAATAACTGTAGCTCTTATAGAAATACATTTTATTTGTTGTGTAACTCAGTATAGAAATGTTCTGGATACACATTTTTATCAAGGCTGAAAATAAGTCATAAACCCATCATTTACATAAACCAAATATTATGCAATACTGCACACTGCTATACAATAATGGAAATGAAGCCACAATTAAACACCATGTGCAATAAAATAATTATTATACCCTACCATTGTGAAAATATGTTTCAATAAATGTATTTTTTTAATTTTGGAGCAATACTAATCTGTTCTTTATTTACTGACAAATACCCTTTATAACATGGAAGGTTCGGTAAAACTAAACAAGCAACAATGTTCATGGATATTAATAACGGATACAGAAATTACCTTGTGTGTGCTACTGTAAACAAATATAAAAAAAATCTATTGATCACACATATATAAACATATGTGTGTGTGTTTGTGTATGTATGTGTATATATATATATATATATATATATATATATATATATATATATATATATATATATATGCACACACACACACACACACACACACACACACACACACACACACACACACACATGGAATGTGTTACTTTGGTTGACTTCTGTTTAGTTGACACAATTTGGTCAACACCTGTCAAGAAAAGTAGCAGATCAGATGATTCTCAGGGTTGGGGAAATTTGGCTTTTCCCAGGGAATTGTGCGATCTCACAGTTAGAATATATATCTGGGTGTAGGGGGCTTGTCCCCCTACAAAAATGATGTTTTCGTTTTGGTTTTTGCATGTACTCATGCATGTTTAGTGGCATTTTGATATGGATAATGTCATTCACTTGGTGTTGATATTAGTGCCTTTCAATAAAGGTAAGTAAATCTATATACATACAGATATATATATATATATATATATATATATATATATATATATATACATGCACATACACACACACATATATATATATATATATATATATATACATATTGTGATGCTTTAGATAGTAAGTACAGAAGATTTCTTCTTAAAGAGTTAGTTTTTACTGGAAGAACACAAAACAGGCTTTACAGGACAATAAGCAATGAAAAACGGCAAGTTAGGTTGAATGCGCAATTATAACAAAAAGTTCCATTAATTTGCCAATTTCAAAGCCATAACTTAAGACAGGAGTACATGATTTTTTTAAAAAAAGAAACATCTTTATTAAATTACCGCATATGAGATAGGCAGTCATACATTTACATAAATGAAAACAAACCTTAATGACAAAATTGTAGTTGCAAACATTATACAACACAAACCATGTTGACATAATTGCAGTTGCAAACATTATACATCACGTATAATTGATCCAGTCATTGTTAGTCAAACATTACATAGCTCATTAAAATCCTGCCTTCTTTCAAACCTCGTTCTTCCTCTGCATGTATTGTCCCCACAATTCCCATTTTTCCTATGTAATTTTCTCCTACCCTTTTCTAAAGATGCCAATTCCGTTTGTTTTATCTCTGTTACTATACTGACTACGTCAAGTACGGTTGGTTTAGACTCTGAGTTCCATTTTCTAGTATTTTCCTTTTTTGGCAGCCATCATAATTAGACTCAGCAAGGCCTTACTATGAATAGGCAATTCCGATTCTGTACCAATAACTCAAAAAAAATCATTTCCTTAGTTACACCAATTTGCTTACCCAGTACCTCTGACAGAGCAGTCTACAGAGAATCTTTAAAGTCTGCCAACTCATTACACAATTTTTTTTAATCCATACTCCTAAGTACTTTGTTTTATTATGTCCCATAAATATGGATATTGCTGAACCAATTTGTGTCTGGGTACATCATTTACAACTACTGCCTTTGTTTTAGCATCATTAATTTTGTATCCAAAAAAAAAAAAAGATTTGAAACTGCCTCAAAATGTTCCACAGCACTAAAATGTCCTTTTTTGGTTTTATCAGGTATAAAATAATGTCATCTGCAAATAGAGCCTGATTTTATTTCCTACCATATCAATTATATCATTAAATTTCAGAGTCAGACTCTTATTTTCTTTGCCAATGGTTTTAAATATAGTGCAAATAACAAAGGGGAAAGAGGACAACCCTGCCTGGTTCCCCTGTTCAAACAGAAATTATCAGAGAAGAACCTGCCACTTTAATTTTCACCTCTGAGCCATCATATATTTCCTAATCAACCTTATAATTTTATTAGGGAATACAAATGCTTCCATTGCCCGGCACATAAACTCCCAGCTTACTCTGTCAAATGTTTTCTCTTTATCAAGACCCACCAACAACAGTGATATTTTCTTATATTCAGCTTCCTCTGGATCAAAAATGTTCTGTTAATGTTGTCAAATGTTTGCCTCCTATCCACAAAATCATGTTGATCCATATCTATCAGGTTTGGCATAATTTTTCCAGTTTTTAGCCATTATAGACATAAACTTTATAATCATGGTTTAGGATTGAAATGGGCTTTTATGAAGCTCAATCTGATGAGTCTTTACCTTTTTCTGGTATTACAACCATCACAGCTTTAGCCAGGAGGTTGGTGCTTCTCCTCCTCTTAAAATACTGTTAAACAAAACCTTCCAGATCTTCATCAGTTTTTTCCCTCCTAGCTTTCAAACTTCCAGAGGAGTACCATAATTCCAGGGGAATTTCCTGTAGATCGGTTACACATCACCATTTTTCTCTCATCTCCTCCTATCCTGTTAATAATTAAGCCTTATCTACCTCTTATCTTTCCATATTTAATTCTTCCATTAACATTTCCATTTGTACTTTTTTTTGATCTTCATATTTCTCTGCTTTATACAGACTTTTATAAAATTTCTAAAATATTTCTAGTACCTCTACAGGAGCTATTTTTATCTTCCTTGTTATAGTCTCCCTAAGGTTGGAGACAACCCTTTCTACTTTCTGCTGCCTGAGTCGTTGAACTAAAAGCTTTTGTGCTCTGTCGTTATTATCAAAAAACAGTTGCTTAACAGCAATCTTTCCAAACTCATACATATTATGAAGCTAATCCTATATTTTCTGCTTAGCACTCTGCAATTGCTCTTCTTCTTGTTCTGTGAGATTCTCTCTATTCTACAATACTTAAACATTTGTCAGTCCCTCTAAATAATTATTGTTGTTTCTTAACCATGTCTCTCTCTTTTATTTCCACCCTATTTTTAAACTCCACTTTAATTTTATCCCACTGCCAACTGTATTTTCAGAAGACATTTCTGTCTTTTCTAATAACTCCTAGATAATTTCCACTACCCTTTCTTTAAATTCTTTTCTTTTCAACAGATAGGAAAGGAGGGATTTGTGACAGACGAGTACCAGTAAGAGTGAAAGGGAAGGTCTACAAGTGGGTAGTGAGACCAGCTAAGTTATATGGGTTGGAGACAGTGGCACTGACAAAAAGGCAGGAGTCAGAGCTGGATGTGGCAGAGTTAAAGATGTTAAGATTTGCACTGGGTGTGACAAGGGTGGACAGGATTAGGAATAAGTATATTAGAGGGTCAGCCCAGGTTGGAAGGTTTGGAGACAAAGCCAGAGTGGCAAGATTATGTTGGTTTGGACATGTGCTGAGGAGGGATGCAGAGTATATTGGGAAAAAGATGCTAAGGATGAAGCTGCCAGGTAAAAGGAAAAGAGGAAGGCCTAAGACAAGGTTTATGGATATGGTGAGAAAGGACATGCAGGTGGTTGGTGTGACAGAGCAAGATGCAGAGGACAGGAAGAAATGGAAACAGATGATCAGCTGTGGAGACCCCTAACGGGAGCAGCTGAAAAACAAAGAAGGAGGGAAAGTGCCAGTGTCTCATTTTTATTTAATTACTCTGCATTTTTATTTTAGTTATTACAGGCATGTGATCTGAAATAGTTATGGGATGTGTATCAAAACTTTAAATCAAATGCACATGCTCCTGTGAAATGTAAGTTCTGTCTAGCCTAGCCCAGTTTTTGTATCTCGGGGAATAATATGTAAATTCACTCGAAACTCCTGCTACTGAATTCACATCTTCCATGCCAAATATTTTCAAACTTGTCTTCAAGAATCTACCCTCCTTTGTTATATTTTCCCTTCTGGGCCCCCCAGACACATCTCCCCTGCTGCAAATCAAATTCCATCCCCCACCTATAAGTAATATTCCTGCTGAAAACTGATGACTTTTCCCAGAATTTTTTTAAGCTCCATTACAGCAGTTTTAGGTGGAATATAAGTACATACCAGTGTAATCCCTCCTCACTTGACAGTAGCCCCTTAGTACTACAAATCTACCATTACTATCTGTTTTGTCCTCTTCTGTCACTACTGGAGCTCCTCATGTAATTAATTATTTCCAAATGTGTCTTCTATAGCACAGCTATTTGCACTCTTACATGTTTTAATACAGTTCACTACTCTTTAGTTTTTGTATATTTCTGAGAGACCATTAACATTTAAAGATGCATTTGAAAGGTTTATGTTAGAAAGTTATTCCCACCTTTTATCTGTAACAGTTTTTTTTCAAGCATCTAGCTCTAGCTTTTAAGTTACATGCATACACTAATGTTTGGCAGTCTGATCTTTTATACATTTGTTTCTTGACAAATCCATTTGAGCCTATGCCACATCTTGCAAAACTTTTTGTTTTATTGAAAGCCCTCAAAAAAAGTGCATCCCAATACACCCAAAACTTCTCTTAACTTAATATTGACACACAAAACTATGCACATCTTCAAATATTGAAAAGTTACCTTCCTAATAGGAATAATTGTCCTAAACTAACAGCCACACTCACAGAATTGAGTTAACCCAAAAGGAAGGTTATCCATGTTAAGACAATGGTACAGCATGTGCTGTCTGGTTTTATCCTATCTTTACTGCTCTCCAAGAAAGAGAAAACCCTTGAATGCTTTCAGAAAACATTATTGCCTAGCCATTGAATGAAAGCCATTAAAAGAAAGACATACTCTGTTTTTATTACTCTCTATCAATTTGTGTCCATGGAGATATGAACCAAACAGAAAACACACCCAACAAGCCTGTATACAAACTCTGTTTATTGCAGTAAAAACACACCAAGATTAAGCACTTTCATCTTTCACATATAAGACTTCATCAGAATAAAGCACACTAATTTAAGGAACATTTTTATACCAGTACATGTTATATAACAGATAAAAATTGAGCCAGTGGTACTGCCGAAATAAATCACATGTGACATGGTCACATGAACAATGTTAAATACACAAAGTGTTAATATTCAAGCTAACCTAGCTTGTTACAAATAGGAAACTTATATATTAAATAACTTCAGTATGTGTTTAAAAATGCAGGCACATTAATGCATGTAAAAATGTTAAAATACTTGAAAGTTTCATAGATTTTTCCTTTAGAGCTGGAAGTATTGTCAATTAATTATTTATACCTGGTGGAAAATTGGCTGCTAGTCTGAGTTTCCAAACCAGCTCTTTTTTATTTAATAGATTCTTCCAGTCACCCCCCCCCCCTCAAATCTATGTCCATTGTATCCAAAATACCAAATTTAAAACCTGTAAAATTGGAACAAGTGAGGTAATGCCTATATAATGCATTTGTATCCTTCTTGTTTTTAACATCATATACGGGCTCATAGATTCTGCTTTTCAATGCCCTTTCCAGTTTCCCAACATAGAATCCATTGCATGTATCACAGAACAAGGTACACCACTCTGGTGGTAAAACAATTACCTTTCTTGAATACAAACTTTTAGGTGCCATCTTATTAGCTAGCTGGGTTTGAGGTGCTTTGAAAATATTAGTACATTAAAAGCACCTCCAACAGGGTGTTGTACCATGACCACCTGTTATCGGTAAATTCAACTTGTTTTCCATAAGATGTTTAATATTCATGCCCACCTTGCTGATAAAAAACCTGTTTATCTCCCACTGCAGTTAACACATCATTATTTACCCTAAATATACTCCAGTTCTTTTTTAATATGTGTTTCACTTCATATGATATAGGGCTGTATTGCACTATACATGCATGCTCATAAATCTTCATTTCACCAGGATCTGTGGGGACTATGTTAGTTACTGGGTGGTTTCTTAAGAGGAGCTTATATTTTAATCCCCATCCTACATAAATGTCCTCAATAATTTGTTCCACCATCTGTTTGGGATATCCCCTTTCTAAAAACAGATCTCTTAATGTGAAACATTCCTGCCTTACATCACTCAGTTCTGAGGTCATGAGTGTAATTCTTATAGCTTGTCTTTTGACCAAGCTTTTTTATGTGAAATTGGGTGGCTGCTCATATAGTGAAGGTAAGAATTACAAAAGGTACTCTTGTGAAATATATTAGATTTGAAACCTGTAGGTGTATGGTAAATTGCCATGTCCAAGTAATATATACATCTAGTGTTGTAATTATAAGTAAATTCCCAAAATTAGGTAGTTTTTCCAGGTGGTTAATAAAGCTAGGGATATCTCCACTTTTCCCTGCCACAAAATAAAGATGTCATCCAAAAACCTGCAATATAATTGGATGTTGTTCCAAAATTCTTTGTGGAATACATATCTTAATTCCCAACCTAATAGTACTATATTTGCATATATAGGGGCGCAGGCAGCCCCCATGGCAACTCCTCTTGTTTGTTGGAAATATTGGCCTTCAAAGAATAAAAAAAATATTCTCTAAGATGAGGTTTACTTTATCATGACTAAGGTGGAAGATGTAAAGAGTGTCTCTTCAAATAATTTTAGTCCTTCTTGCTTTGGAATACAGGAAAAAAGATCTTTCACATCAACAGTTAAAAATACCAAATCAGCTGCCCATAAATTTTGTTTAAGCTGTCCGAGAAAATCCCAGGAATCCTTAATTAGATGTGCTGCTCTCTCCACTACATGCTTAGTCATTTTATCTACAAATAGTGCCAGATTGTTTGTTTTGGAGCCACTGGCAGCAACAATGGGTCTAAAAAGTGGCTCGGTGATGCTTTTGTGTACTTTTGGGATGCCGAATATAACCGGCACCTTAGGATGGGAATTAGTAAGAAAATTAAGGAGGTCATTAGTAATATGTTTGTCCAGGACATATTCTTTTAAATAACTGTCAATACATTGATATGCAATATTTATTTGGTTCTTAGAAACCTGTGCATAATTCTCTTCATTAAATAAAATATTTCTGCATAATGTTGGAATAATCCTCTGAAATGAATATTACTATACCACCTCCCTTGTCAGGAGTAATAATACACATTCCCTTGTCCCCTCTCAGCTGACTCATGAGAATTCTATCATCAGGACTTACGCTGGCATAAAACTTTCTGTTCTGAGCCCATAATTCATACATGTCTTCCTTCACTGGCTTCTCAAAAAAACATTAGTGAGGAGATGGAGTGGTGGATTAAACACACTACTTTTCTTCAGAATAGTATTGCGTGCACATGCTCCATTTTTAGGCCTCACCTGATTTTGGGAAAAATTAGATGGAAATTAAGCTTTCTAGTGTACATTTCAACATATAACAGTCAGCAACATCCAGTACTTTGGAGGAAACAAATTTAAATCTGAAAAACAGTTCTTAGTGATAGCCCTGTCTGTGTAATTATAAATCTTAAAGCCTTGAAAAATATGCACAATATGTTCAGTCCCAAAAATTAATATCTGTTCCTGCCCCTCCCCCAGTTGGGATATCTCCTTTGAATTTGCACTGCATGACTGTATGTGTATTTCCTCTCCTAATTTCTGTTTGCTATCCTTTCTGAGCATATTGGTTGCTGAAAATCCTGTGAACCACCTTCATCCATTTCATTATACACATCAGCATAATCACTGTATAAATCATCAGCCATATCCCTGTCATTACCAGCAGAATTCTTGTGTACGTCAGAGCCATGCACAAAATTCTCCACAGTTAACCTATTAGTAGAAGAAGCAGATTTAGTTTGATAATGTTCAACATCCCTATCTTTCTTTTTTCTTTAAAAACAATGCATTGCATTTCCTTTCTTCCCTGTTAACAAGTTTTTCATAAAAATCTTGATACTGTGAAAACAGCAAGTCATTCACAATATTGGTGTTTAAATCTTCTAAGGTCTTTGCTCATCTTTGCCTGCATCTGTTCGTTGTAAAATAATGCTTTTTCTAAAAGCTGCATCCTCCATTTATCAAACAAACACACAAAGTATTTATATAGTATATATAAATATAAATTTAGAAATAGAAGTTATATATGCCTGTACAGACACATGGTTAGCTGAACTAAGGTCTGATGTCACACCTGCTTATCTAAGACACTATACTGCAGCAAACTGGAGTTTGTTTTACTTTGTGCAAAGCTAACGTGGTAACTGCAAAATATGAAATGTCTGAAACATGTTGCCTGGTACTTTTTGCCACATAATTTTATAAATTTGAAAAATTTAGAAAATTAAATATTTCTTCAAAAACATACAGACGTACAGTAAATCTGGTGCCTAAGTTAGTCTCTTATCCTCGTTGGGGTTCAGATCTTAAAGGGATTGTTTCTAGGTCTTGACAAAGTGAGGAAACTGATGGTAAAAGCAGCAGTTTTAAGTTCAGTGAAACAGGTAATATTATAGCAATAACCCACGCCTGGGTGTGGGTAATGCTGGATTTACCCACGGTTGGCGTGGTTTGGTCCCGAGGGCGAAGCCCGAGGGACCAAACAAAGACAACCGTGGGTAAATCCAGCATTACCCACACCCAGAAGTGGTTATTATTATACAATGACATTATTTAAGAAAAGAAATAATTACTTTTCTTAAATAATGGCATTGTATAATGCCTCTTTGCTGCCCTTCCGCAGCTGTCTGGTGTTCTGCGGCAGTTCTGATGTACTGCGCATGCCTACGCAGTACATCAGAGCTGTGGGCAAAAGCAACGGAGAACGCAAGATCTCCGTTGCTTTTGTCTCGCTATGTTAAATGGGTTTAACATAGCGAGACAGCTTTAAAATAAGCAACGGAGATCTCCGTTGCTTATTTTAAAGCTGTCTCGTGTTAAACTCATTTAACATAGCGAGACAGGTTTAAAAAAAAAAGCAACGGAGATCGCAAGATCTCCGTTGCTTTTTACACACTGTGTCGCTATGTTAAAGGAGTTTAACATAGCGAGACAGCTTTAAAAAAAGCCACGGAGATCTCCGTTGCTTTTTTTAAATCTGTGTCGCTATGTTAAAATCTTTTAACATAGCGAGACAGTGTTTTATACTAACGGAAAAAGTCCGGGCGACCGGACCTTTTTCCGTTAGTATATTGAGGGATTTACAATGGGCACGCTGGTTGGGCTGGCCAATCAGCGTGCACGTTTTAGAGTAAGCATTGTATAATATACTTTAATTTTTTAAGTCTCTGTAAAAGCTAGTGCACTGCTAAACTAATGACTGGTGGAATTCAGCAGTTTACCTACAGTGATCATTTAAGTAAACAGGAATAATGACAGTACACTGGACAGCAAAAAATAAATATAGACTCAAAAGGGAATGTCTCAGTAAATAGTAATCTTGAAAACTATAAGGTAATAAACACTTGCCAAAAGTATAAAAACAATGGTAACTTTCATAAAACTGTTACAGATTTAAAAAGTGTTAATGGTTACCAAAAACATTTAACTGGGAAATATGTGGGTAGCAGCAAATAAAGCAATCATTTTGTCAACGTTGTATTATGATAACTGGAATAGCTTGACACTGTTTTTCTTAAGCATAAATTAATTAATTCTAGCTCAAGAGAAGCTTGCACAAGTGGATGTGGTGCTAAATGTAGGTTATTAGGTTGCCTGGAAACAGAAATGCAGTTTCATTAAAAAAATGACATACAAAATGAAAAAAAAAAACAGATTAAGATAAAATAAGTTTTGAAAGAAGCCTTCAGCTTCTTCAAAGTAGTTATGCATGTGATTATATCAGCTACTGAATGCATCCATTTTTCATGGGGAAGTAACCATTTGCAAGCAATGGACAAAGTATAGCCCAGATCTTATATGATTTTCAGAAAAGGCTGCATTTAGTTGCAAGGAGTTCTTGTGGTTAAGCATAGTTTAATATGGACAACAGTGATTAAAAAAAGTACTTAATCTAATCACAAACAGCTCATGATTCAAAGCAGTATGAAGCTACATGGAAAGATTCAGGAAATCTAAAGGCAGTGATGAGTTCTAAGTAAAATTAAAATGTGGACCAGCACTTTAAAATGGTATGTCGATGCCTGCAATCACCTTCTTGCATCAAGTGTAAAATAAATAGAACTTTTTTTTTGTATAGATCTAAGTGAATTTAAGAAGATAGGGGATTTTTTTTTTATTTTGGAAGTGAACCCAGCTATACCTCAAGATTGTTCAATGCCCACATCCCACAATATGACATAATCAAAACATTAGACTGTAGGGGACATGGCACACACACGGTGGGGTTACTGTACTAAGGTCCCATGTGGTTTACTATAGCACACCAAGCTCCTTTGTTAATTCTACATGAAGTTTCTATTCATACTGCTTTTTCTGAAGACGTTTTGTGGTTGAACAGAAAGCCACTAGCATGGTGCAGGCTAATGCTTCACTGCTCCCCCACTTTCTGCCCCCCCCCCCCAATTCTCCACAGAGCTATGATACTGCTGCTTGCAATTACTTCTTCAGTTAGTTTTATGTGGGGACAGATATTTATGGTGCCTCTTATTCAGGTTTAATTTCTTCAACCTTTGAATAATTATGAATTGTGCTCATTTTCTAATCTCATCTCCTTTTAAGAGCTAATGTGCTATACAACTCATAAGAAGTGTACAGTGACAAAAATGACTGATTTCCTTGTTAGAAATCATTACTTTGTCTTGGCAAAATGTAGCTGGCAATTGTCTCATAACGTAGTTTTAACAAAGGAGAAATGCCAGTGCAGCTAATTTAAAAAAAAAATGCTGGCATCATGCCCTGTACCCATCAAGGCTATATTTCCTTTATATTGGTTTTCTAGACTGGTAACAAGGGATGTAGTGGATTGACAGGGACTCACAGCAATCATCATGCAGGGTAAGTGAATTTTATGTTTGACCTTACTCCACTCTCCCACTTCTGGCTTGTAGCTGCAGTATAACACTTGGTGCACCAAAGTATATGCACGCAGGTATATTTATACACCTGCATCCCCCACCTAGTGTATATGTAGACCCATTTGCAAATGTGTGACCCAAGTCTCTCCACTGGAGCTGTAACATCAAGCTGTGAGCCAGGTGGCCCTCCTCCTGCAGAATTTTATCAACTCTCTACCTCCAAGATGGATGTACCATCACAGGTAGGCCGGTTCCATTCCTCCACCCCCAGGCTTACAGACCAACCTGTGTTCACCAGGGGTGTAGTCAGGGCAAAGACTTGTATTTTAAAAAATAGCAGTAAAGCAGCAGATGTTGTTCCTAGGTGATTACTAGGCTAATAGCCCTAGGGGCCTTTATAAGCCTAGCCATGATTTCCCAAATGTGTCCGACATGATTTGATATCCAAGGTGATTTTAAGGGTTGGATATAGGCTTGGACAATGGGTGGTCAAGCATTCACAGGCTGCTTCTGTCCTTAAGATGCAAAGGTGCCATACCAGGGAAAATTTCTGATTCCCTGTCCACTGGTCCAAATTACACTTGAATTTGGTTAAGGAAAAACTCTGCTTTATATGTATGTTAGGCCTTGTGAGTATACTCACTCGTACTGAGCATACTAGGAAAGTTTTAAAATATAAACTCTACGCAAAATTCATTTTATATATATCATATGCTCTACATAGTAATTATTTGCTCCTTGCCCAGCTATGATGCACCGGGAATAAAGCCTTGACTACATGCAGTGCCTCAGGTGCAAGAAGACCTGAGGGGTGGGGATGGAAATGAGCAGCTGATAAAGGCTCACTCATCCAGGGGAAGAAAGGGTAATTCTAGTTTACTGACTGCTAACTTGCAAAAGTAGAAGCTTGTGCAGTGGTGAATTCATCAGATACTAGGGATTTGAGGTTTTGACATCAAGTCAGTGAATGTAGCATTCAATGCATATACTTGGCTGCATACATGCATGCTAGGAAGGCATAGCACACCCTCTCAGTGATGTGAGTGTTCACTTTACTACCTGACAGTGGGTTACGGTTTAATAACAATGCCCATATAAAATAATGCTCTGCCTGATACTGGCTATAAAGAGGGGAGAAGGCATCATCCATTTCCCACCTAGGGACAATTACAGTCCTTCCTGAAATATAGGACATCTGTAGCTTTAAGAGAGACCCACAGGCCATTGGGAAGAGGAAGTTCCTCCCGTAGAAACAGATGGATAGGTATGCATTAGAAGGGGCAAGAAATCCTCCATGGCTATCTGAACTATGGCCTCTTCTATATGGCTCTCATTCATTACAGGAAGGGCATGATGCATTAATTACAAATGCGTTCAAGGTCTATGGGAGGAGGACTTGATGGTTGACAGAGGTGGAAGGAAAAAAACATACAAATATAAAATAATTGTTCTTTTATATGTTACTGTGGAATGCTGTAGTAAAAAAAAAAATAAAGATGTATGCCTTTATTACTGCTCTCAGATGTTACTGTCTTCCGTTGCTTTACATAGCAGCATCATAAATTATATAACTAAAAAAACAGTCTTAAGAATAAAGCTGTCATACTGGTCTACTACAAGTGCTTTTAAGCTAGTAGCTTGCAAATACACTTGCTCCCTGCCACCTGCTCTAAATGGCATGTGCCCAGAGTCCCACTAGACTGATATTACTCAGTTCCCTGGTCCTCCCACCTCCCAACCCTACTGAACTGCATAGACCTGCCTGAGTCCAAACTCTAACCCTAAAACTCCCACCTGTTCCCTAACTGTAGCACTCCCCATCCCAATCCCTAACTCTAAAGTCACTTATTGCCCCTTACACTTAATACCTCGCTTTACTCCTTAACACTAAACTCCCCTCCTACTTTCCACCCCCCCCCCCTCTCCCACTTCTTCACACTCCCTCTGCATAGCTGCTGCACTTCACCTGAACATGCAGTTGAGTTTGAGCACTAATGACAGTCCTTGCAATTTGCAAGAGACTGGAGTCTTTGACTTACAGAGTGTAGTCTTCAAGCACCTGGGACTTGAGTGCTTCTGGTGACCCCTGCGATAATGGATACACCAGTAGCCACTGCATTTATGGCTAGTCCTGCCTTTGTTCATAACTTCTTAGCAGTAATAAAAAAGGATCAGGACTACTGCAAACAAATGGAATATAAACTTACCTATGCCTGTTTTATTTTCCAGTGTTAATTTTGCTATAGTCAAGGGATCTTTAAAATGAGTACAGCACCAGACTTCCATCACTCAGCTATCAGAGCAGTGTTGTGGTATTGACCAGTTACAAATATATCATGGCCCAGGGCCTTAAATTAGAAGCAAAATGTACACAACCAAGCACCTAAGTAAGAAGGAAGAAAGTACAGTTGTGTACATAAATGTAGATGTTCAAATGTAGTCACTGTTGCAGTCAAAACTGATGGGATTTCCAGCCGTGGAAGACCTTGCCCAGCCCAACTACCAAAAAATTTCCTCCTCCCCCTGTAGCCGGTGGCACCCGGAACTGATGTCAAGACATCTGGGCATAAAGGGGGTAATACTGGTGCCATACCCTCAGTACTTTCTTGCCCAGTACATAAGGAAGCCCCTAGAAGGCCCCTAAAGTTGCTCAGAAACTCCATAGTAAGGGCCAGAGTCTAATCCAAACATAGGAGGGGTGAACAACCTGGAACTAGAGAGGAGAATGCCTACCCCAAACTCATGAGGCAAGAGGGGAAGGAATAAAGGAAAGAACAGTGCAACTGTGAATACACTCAAACATCTACATTTGTGGTAAGTGTACACAACTGTACTATGTTCTTCACGTTTCACTGTTGCAGTCACAAGTGATGGGATGACTCCCAAAGCTGAAGGAGGGTGGATGGAAACTTTTATGGAGAGGAGAGAATGTCCTGTAAGTTTGCAGTGGCAAACAGCACTGTGGACTTGGAGGAGGCTGGAAGGTGATTATGTCTGATGAAGGTATGCACAGATGACCAAGCAGGGGCTTCCAAATTGTCTTTGAGGCCACCCCTTTAAAAAGATGCAGAAGTAGCCCTGGTGGAGTTATACCTCACAGAGTCTGGTGACTTCTTTCCAAAATGGTTGTAGCAAAACAAGATACAGTGAGAGATCCATTAACAGACTGATCTCTTAGAAACTGGCTTCCCCTCAGAATTACAGGCAAGGGCCACAAAAAGCTGGTTAAGCTTCCTGACATTTTTTGTTCTGTCCAAGTAGTAATGCAGTTGCCTATGCACACCCAATGAATAGAGGATTCTTTCCTCTTGTTTTGAGGGTTAGGAAAGAAGGTAGGCAAGTGGGTGACCTGGTTTAAACAAATCTCTGCAACCATTTTAGGCATAAAGGAGGGGTTGGTCTTAAGAGATACTCTGTCAGGGTGGAAAGTGATGAAAGGTTCCACACACACAAGGGCTTGAAGCTCTGATACCCTTCTAGCTGAGGTAATGGTGAGCAAAAAGGTTGTCTTCCTGGCCAGGAATTTAATGTGTGCAGAGGCAGATGGCCCAAAATGAGGTATGGTGAGCTTCTTCAGAATGAAATTACGATCACCGTGGAACAGGAGGTTTTCTCAGGATTCTAATATGAATAACCCCATTCAGGATCTGTTTCATGAGAGGATGGGAAAAGAGAGGGGGTTAAATAGGCAGACAAGCTTAAATTGCTGAAACATGAATTTTAATAAAGAAGTAATAAAGGCCCTTGTCAAAAAATCCCGGAAAGTATGACAGGATCTAAGGAATCTGAGCTACAAGAGGGCTCTGTAACCTTTGTCTGCACCACATAATGAATCTCTTCCATTTGGCAGAGTAAGATTTTCTTGCGCTCAATCTCTTGGCTTCTTTTAGAATGCCCAAGACCTGTTTGTTAAGGGATGACCCCCTCCAGGGGGTCAAAGTATCATCCAACCTGTCAATTTGTGTGTGTTCAAGTTGAGGTGTATGATGGTGCCCTTGTTCTGTTTTAATAGGTCCACTCAATGGGGCAGCAGCCATGGTTCCTTCTTGGTGAGATTAAGCATTAGAGGATGCCAGTGCTACTTTAGCCAGTCTGGAGCTATACGAATGACCACTGCAGCTTCTTCCCTTATCTTTAGCAGTACCCTGTGAAGCAAGGGTATTGGAGGGAAGGAGAAGGCATCTCTCTTCCAGACTGACCTTGTTTTGGTTCTTGAGGGTACACTTTTTTCAAGTGAGAGTTTTCTTTGATGGCAAAATGGTCTAGCTATGGCACACCATATTCTCTTGGTTATGCTGATAAAAACTTCCCAATGCAGTTGACACTCATGAGGGTCTGACAGGCTCCTGCTGAGGTGATCCTCCAGTTGTTTTTTTTTCCTGGTAGGCACTGATCCATGAGGTGCAGATCTAGGGAGTTTGCAGTTTCCCAAAGGTCCATGGCTAGGTGAAAAAGAGAGTAAGAGTGAGTCCCCCTTGCTTGTTTATGTATCACATAACCATGGTATTGTCTGTCTTTAGTAGGAACATTTTTGGTTTTCATTGGTCTTTGAATGCAATCAGACCTTTTTGAACTGTCATCAGTTCTTTTAGGTTGATGTGTTTGTTTTTGGACTGGGAGTCCTATCTATCCTGAGTCTAAGTTGTACTGAGCCTCCCAGCCTATGGCCTAGGCATCTGTCATCAGAGTTTGGTCCTGAAGAATAATCCTGAAGGGAAGACCCATGTTGAGGGAGTAGGCTCAGGCCTACCAGACAAACTCTTTCCTGAGACAAGGGTAAAGTTTGACCCTGAAGTTGAGGGACAGTGAATGATGGCACCAAACACTTCTGAGGTACCACTGTATCTTCCCCATATGAAGTCTGGCCAGGAGGATCATGAGTATGCAAGATGTCATGTACCCAAACCTCTGTGGAACTCTCTAGCCATAAGGTAGTTCCTGAGAAGGAACTTTTTGAAGCACATAGTTAGAAAGGTAACCTTGTCTGGAGAAAGGAAGGCTTTCTGAAGAGAGGATCCAGCAAAATCCCCAAAAAAACAAAACAAAAGTTGCAAAAAGCACTCCCAAAAGCACTAGTAAAGGTAAAAAAGAGTGCAAAACTGGCAAAAAAAGGATGAACTTGTTAGGAATTAAAACAATCTTTCCTTTATTAAAACACTTCCGTCAAAGTAGCATCCCCAGAAACACAATCCTGTTTGTGAGAATACTCTGACATTTTTGGATATTGGTGGTGACCCCCACTAAAGTCAGGATCTCTTGGGTGTAAAACAGATCCGATTTGAGTTTGTCTAAATTTGTTGCTTGAATGAGGCAATTGTCTAAGTAGGGGTAGCTCCGAATGACATTTGACCTACAAAAGGCTATCACTGTGGCTAGGCATTTTGTGAATACCCTGGGTGTAATAGATAAGCCAAAGGGGACAGCATAGAACTGATAATGCCTCACACCTGCTCTGAAGCATAAGAACCTCCTGTGAGTTTCTTCTACACAAATATGGAGGCATGCGTCCTTTAGAGCTAGTGTTACCATGTAGATGTTGGGTGAAATCATGGGCAGCAATTTTTGAAGGGTTATCATTTTGAATTTCGGTACCTGCAAGAAAGTGTAGAGCCCTGATAGGTCCAGAATAAGGCTCCAGGTATCCTCTTTTCTTGGTACGATGAAGAGTCTTGAGTAAAATCCCTTTTCTTGTAGTGTGCTTGCTACTGTTTCCACAGAACCTTGGGTATACAAGAGCTGAGTTTGTTTTAAGACCTCTGTTTTTTTGGATTGGTGGAATTTCTGGGAAACTTGACGGAGTTAGAGGCTTTTTGAACTTAAGTTCAAAACCTCTTTTTATGATTTTCAGTAGCCACAGATCCCTGGTAATCAGAGTCCAATTCTTTAAGAAGAGAGACAGCCGTCTTCCCAATCTGGGGCAGGGTGGTAGGGAGGGAGGGGTGAGACTTGAGGGGTGGGGAAAGGCAGTCTCGAGGAAGACTCCTAATTGCTCCTTGCTGTGTCCCTATCGACTGGATCCTACAGGCCTATTAGAATCTGCTTGCCACTGTCTTGATCACTAGTGCTGGCTTTGATTACTTTCCTTTCAAGGTCTCCTATGTTTTGGCTTAGACTGGGAGGCTGGAAAGGACCAGTGTTTGGTAGGATAACTGTGGGTGAGGCGAGGTGAGGTGATTGAACTTGAAGAAGGTCCTTGACTGTTTGCATGGACTTGGCCTTAATCTCCATGTTTTAAGCACAGCTTCAGCCTTGGGGCCAAAAAGGTAAATGTTGTCCAAAGAATTATATGTCATTTGTGTATCAAACTGATTTGTACAGATGCTTGTGTTTAGAAATGTATTTCTGGTGGAGGACTTGGGTTGGGCACTCGGCTGAGGACTTAACTCTGAAGCTGTGCCAGTAGGGAGTCTTAATTGGGGACCTGGAGCTAGACAGCTAGAGAAATCCAGACCCTGGGCTGACAATGTTCCCTATGTGCTCTTAAGAGAAATTGTGCTTGATGCATAGAGGTCTGCATTTGGAAATACGGAGTGTATCCATTTGTATTCCAAGTGAATGTCCCTCTCCATTGTCATTGGTGAGGATTCTGGCTCCTTGATTACTGGTCCAGAACAGAGATGTCACACATGTATATATCCAAAGTCATACATGCATTACTTTGGTTGGCCTCCTCTAGGCTGAAGGAAAGGGTTGCCTGACTGGCATCAGCTTGCTCCTTTTTTAACACTTTCAGGACACAGAAATCCATAACACTAGTGTCCTTCTTGTGAACATCTGCTTCATGACGCCTAGAGGCACAAACATTATGAAATGTTCCAAAATTATTTTCCTTGAGATCTATGAACTTTGTCTGGTAAGTCTTAATTCATTTTATGCAAAGGTATGAAGTCTCACTTCCTTGAGCTCAAGCTCCTTTGGATGGTCTTGTATCTGTAGGTCAGTCCTGTTGTCATGAACTTCCACCTCCTACAAGGAGTTAGAATTCTCTGCTGCAACATGGTGTTACTGTGGCCACATAACCGTATGCATGTAGGTGACAGAAGTCTCCAGCAACTGACTGCTACCACACCCATATAACAAAACAAAGGTGGATGGCTGTACTCCCCCAGCAACAACAAATTGTTACCATGGCCTGATAACAGTATACATGTGGGTGGCTGATCTCCCCATGCACCAGACCTCTACCATGGCCAGATAACAGTATAGATATGGGTGTCTGACTTCCCCCAGCCACAGACCGGTACCGTGACTAGATAACAGTATACCTGCCATGGCCAGACAACAGTAAACATGTGGGTAGCTGAACACCCCCCATCAACAGACCATTACCATGGCCAGATAAAAGTATACATATGGGTGGCTAAAGTCTCCCAGCAACAGACCTCCAAACCTCTTGAATGCTTTTTCTTATATTTTTTGAACTGAGGAGATCTCCTACTGTGTCTAATACTGGATGTCTGTGCATCAACAAAGACATTCTCCACTGTACTGTTAAAGGAGGCATCTGTGTAGTCTGTTATATTTAATGTTTACATTATCATGCCCTTCCTTCTCAATAAAACAAATACAGAGATTTGACAGTAACAGTTTTGCTAAACTCATTACCAAAGCATCACCTTCTGATGACATCAGCAAAGGTCATTAACTTCTTAAATTTTATATGTATTTCACTATAAGTATCCAGTTATGGCAGCTAAATCTACTGCCTGTAATTTAGTAATCATTTTCTGAATACAAAACCTGTAACAGTAGAAACAAATGTCCATGGCACATGTTAAATAGTATAAACATCTCCTTCCTTTAAACTTACCAAGTGTTAAGAAAAAAGAAACAAACACATACGCACGAGCACCTGCACACACACACACACACACACACACACACACACACACACACACACACACACACACCAAAGTAAGCCATGAAACAAAAGGCATTTTTATGCAGACAGTCCTATACAACAATATTCCTGTATAACGTATACTGATGCTTACTATAAAAAGTACTTGTGGAATTAGCTTATGCTCTGGTAAGAACGTGAAAATGTGTAGCTTCACAACTTATTGCACAGAGCCAGTAGGGAGTTGTTTTTTATTAGTTTCACTCCTATGACAATTACACCGAATGAAGCAGAGAAAGCCACACTGACTTGTGCAAGGCTTAATACAGAAAAGCAGCTGAGCTGAGATTTGAGATTGGTGACAGCTAGATTGCAGCTCTGTGTTCTGACTACTGACAGTTTAGCCACATACATGCCAATATCAACTGTTGCAAAATTGCTTCCTTCCCCTGAAAACCACTCCCACTCTTGTTTTTTTTTTTTTTTTTTCAGCATTTTAATAAAACAGAGTAGTACAACTTGGAATGCTTTTGACCTGCGCCTTTTATTCTGTTTTTAATTCCCCTTTACATGATTCCTTCTTTATCAGTTTGTACATGGTTTATACCATCTTTTACAGATAAACCTAAGCAGAAGTGTTTTTTTTTTAAATCCCCTGGCTTTCCCTTCTCGATAATACTAAAGAAAAAATGGATTCAAGTCATTTAAAAGCTATGCCCCATTCATTAATCAGTCGGTGGAAAGTGATGACCTACCTTGAAAGGTGTAAATCAGACAACAGAAACAAAGCAAAACAGAATTTAAAAGGCACAAGTCAGGACTTTGCTTCTGTCATGCACTGATCCTCAAAGTGGCTGAAAGCATTTTTAACATATGATTTAACATGCAGTATTAATGTTTTTAAATTTCAGTTAAAAATAATGCAATGCCACAATAATTACCATTTCAAGGAATTGCTAATATTTTTTATAACATAGGGCTTGTTCAATAAATGAGAAACTTCAACTCACTGATTAAGGACTCACAGACAAGCCAAGAACCTAACTTATTCTTAGACACTTCCCAAAGCAAATAAATCCATTAGTAACAGATACAAAGGTACTGTGGGGCATGACTCCCCCAGACCCATAATTATATATTATTATCTCCAAGTCACACACTATGTCTACAGAGAAGTACATGGGTAGTAGCCCTATAAAGAGCTAATGTTTATCAGCTGCACATTGTGGGAGATCACGAACTTCTAGGAAGGCTCAAACAAGGATAAGTCAATAAAATTAATGAACATCCAGATCAAACATTTAGATAATGTTTCACTTACAAGAAAGACAAAAATAAAGGAAAAACATGTGGTTGTGCCACTCCTACCTTAAATGAGTATTTGCGGTTTATACGGTCTTCGGGTATGACAGGAGAAACCACATAACTGGGTAAAGGAATACTCCCCAACACAGCTTCTTCTCTACTGTCTATAACAATCAAAATATGATAGCTTATTAGAAGATGCATGCCTTCAGCAGATTACTACATAGACAGACAACATATACATGCCATACCTCCTGTCAGACTTTTTCCTTAACTAGCAGAGCTGATGTATATATAACTCACAGATTGAAAATAAGTTCTACTGTTTATGCTGCAAAAATTTTCCTAATGTTTCCAGTGCTACACCCTGCTTTAAGAATGACCCAGAAGCCAGATATTCTCCTTCACAATCCACAGTACTGTGGAGTTCAGGAGTGACAGTGTAGGCAGTGACATCTGACAGGTACTATATCATCATCGTCACCTGTGGTCATGAGCTTTGGGTAGTGACATCACACAAGTACTACATCCCCAACCTCACTAATGGTCATGAGCTTTGCAGAGTGACAAACACATTGTAACCACAGGCAGAGCCAAATCCAGTACTAGGTGACCTGGGCAATTAATTGCCTAGGGCCTGCTGGCCGAGGGGGCTGCCACACCATTTAATTTTTAATTAAAAAAATACAATTACGTCTGCCTTTTTTTAACAGCATTCTTCTTTAAAAACACTCTGCATCTGTGCATGCATCGACACACATTTTAAAAGTTTCTTCTTTTCCACACGCACATAATTTGCTTGGGTTCCTTCTTCAAGCAAGATGGTCATTTCCAGGGACATATTTTCATTTGATAAGGCAGTTAAGGTAGTGGTGTGTGTGTGTGCCCGTGTAATGTCTTAGATAGGGATGGCAGGATAGAAATTAACTTGCTCAGGCTCAAACACTGTACCTTGTGGTTACAGCAGACAAGAGCCTGAATCTTGTATACCAACTACCAGACTATTTAAGAGTTTCAGTGCATTTTTCAAGAAATTGCGAGTTTCAAGGGAAGGGAAGTTTATTGTTGCTCATGCTAAGTCTGTTTTCAATGTGCAAATTTTTTTTATTTTTTTAGCAAATGGCCATCAATGTTTGTGCTATACTATTTTTAAAGCAGGTCAGTAGCACAATAAGTAGTATACTTGCCTTTAGTGTAAAAGGTTGTGGGTTCTACTCTCACACCATGTAGATGGATTGCTGATAACGTGGTGTATATTAAGAGGGGATGGGGGGTTTGCACTCCTGAGTGTGTTCTCCTTTGGATGAGATGACTAGTAACTATGAAACTGCTGTTGGTTTGCCAGCCATTCCCTGTTGCAATATTACCAGCTTACCACTTTTTTTTTAATGTAACATGGGTAATTTATTCTTCAAGAGCAGCAGGCACTGAATTTGTACATGAAACACTGAAATGTAAAGTTGCTTGCCAGCAGCAATCCCTCCATTAGTCTCAGATCTCTTTAATATGGAATTATTCACATGACTTTACTTCTGAAGAGATTGTGCATATTGACTTGATATTTGTGGATTGTAATGAAGTTTAAGTGGCCTTTTATGGTTGACGTGTTCTGAAATTGATAGTCTCATCATTACTGTTTCATATGTTTTGCTTCACTGCTTACTGAAAAAAATGTTCAAACCTAGAAATGTAAAACACACTAACAACAGGTGCTGTATTATACAAGGAGAATATAATGAAGAAGATGAATCAAAGAACACATGCTGTTTGCTTGGTCTTAAAATGTGTGCAAAGAGTCTACGGTTTGAAAACAGCTCAAAGGTAAACTTAAGTCTGCCACTGGCCAGATGCATTCTCCTTGAATGTGGGCTGCAATGCCACTTCAAAGGCAGAGAAGTTTACAGTTAATGCTAAGTCAGTTTTCATTCTGAGACTGTATTTCTTTGTTTATCAAATGGCTATCAGTGTTTGTGCTAGAAAAACTGAAATAACAGTTTTAAATTAAATTAAAATATCTGTAATCAATGCAGAAATAAAGAAGAAAATAGTATGTACAGTGACGGGTTTGAACACTGTTTATGGTAACTGGAGAGAAATAGCCAAGTAATGGGACACTGAAATGGCTGGGAGGGGTCAAACCATTACCATGCCATTTGACCATGATGTGGCTCTTACCACAGGGAAGGGGGGAACAACTACTGCTCAACTTTCAAAAAACTCATCATCCCTGCTCTGAGTTCTACCATAAGCTGCTGAAGTCTTTGAGTTTTGCAAACACTCCTGAATGCACTTCCATTTGCTACTTTTGGGAGACCCTGGCATGTATAGTACACTATGTTATTGCCTAAGCCTCCTGAAACATGATGACTATCAAACTGATTATCAGTGAAACGGTCCCACCTGCCACTACCACCCTTCACAGGCACAGAGTCATGACTGATTGGCTTAAGCATCAGCCAGCTAAAAGTTGAGTCAAGCTGAGAAGCGAGAACCTTCTAAAATAAACTGTGACACTATGTAGGAGTCTTGCTGAAGTATTAAGGTGGATGGCTGGGAGCATAAGAAAATAAGGCACTGTTTAGAACTATTAATGCTAAGAAAAAAGCCACAACCCCTCACCTATTTAACTCTTTCTGGGAATCAAGAATGGAGAAATGGAGTGCCCTGGGAAGAAGACAGCAGATGAGTGAGGAGAAAACAGAATCAGTCCTGTTGTTTGAAATCACAGAGGTAAGACACAGGAGCATATGTCTCAAATTATTTGCTGAAAAAATCAGGACAAAACCAAAAATAATGTAGTGAAAAGGCCCCAAATTGGGGCAATTTTTACATATTACTTTAATTCACAAATTTAACAGAACAGTTGTTACATTAGCATACATTTTCTGATCAATAAGACATATGAAGCTCTAATGTATGGCATTACTGACTAATTGTAATCCGCTGTAATATACCAAAAAAATCAAAAAAACATGAAGGACAGGGCAAAAAATATGAGGCAAAATCAAGGATAGCAGAGAAATATGCACAAGGTGGATAACAAATGTATTTCGATCAGCATGTCAACCTAATTAATATATAACAGAAAAGTAGTCTATTTACCATTTCGTTTTCCATTTTACCACTTTTACAGGCATAACTACAATGAATTTTCTGCTGCATCTTTTCTGTTTGATACCTGTAGTTCCTTATGTTATCTCATGAACTGTCTTCTTTAAATGATTAATGAGAGCACATTATCTTTTGGACAAAATGTGGAAATTAAAAGACACTAAGATGACCTGTCTAGGGAACATAACTGCACTGGAGAGTTTAAGCACTGCTTACTTACTTGATGGGCATGTTTCTGGATCTACTTCAGTAGACCAAAAGTTCACTTACCCGACTTTCAGTTAGCTGAGATGAAAAGGCCAACAACTGCAGAACAACGACATCCCAGAACACCGACTTCCCACTCCAGGTAAGTAACTGCTTGGCCATCCTGAAAAAAATAGTAAAACCAAAGGAAAGTAAACCCACCCATGTGGTGGGCTTCACCCCCCCCCCCAAAACTAAATATATCAACTCTGACATCACACTACCATGGGGGTAAGGGGCAAAGTTCAAAAGGGTGGCCAAGCGGTTACTTACCTGGAGTGGGAATTTGATGTTCCAGGATGTCAGTCTCAGCTAACCAACAGTCAGGTAAGTGAACGGTCTACTGAAGTAGACTCCATGTTTTTATATTTATAAACATGTTACGTGTGGGCTTTATGTTGTTGAGAGGCGTAGTCTGAAACATCTTGATGAAAGATGGAAAAATATGCCATAACTGTCAATCCATAAACATAGTACACTAGAGCTTCTTCTTAGCTGTTAATCATCATAAAGATGCTATTTTCATTAATATTGCCAAACCCAAATGCCTTAAATTATAACCTGGTATTTTGCTTATTTATTTATTTGGCATTTACTTACAGGGAAAGTCTGACTGGGTCATGAGATACCCATTTTCAGTGGAGGCCTGGGGAGAAAAGCTTCAGATACATATGAAAAACTAGACAGACATAATAAAGTCATAACATTCAAGCACAAAATTTGAAAAACTGCACATTAGTTTGTCAGAATAAAAACTCAACAGACATAATAAAGTCATAGTATTCAAGCATAAATTATATGGAAAGCCTGATAATAGGAAGATGCAACATTATTTACATAACATATGATTATCATAACAATTACTGATATTCCAGAGGTCATGAAATATGGTAACAGATTATATTGGGGAAGGCATAGGATAGTATGTGTAGATAAGGGTAAGGCGTGATAGAGGGGATAGTAGGAACAGATGTGGAAAAGTTACGAGTGTAACCTCAGGGGAGTATGTGTAGAGAAAAGGAGGGGTAGGGTAAGTTAGTAGTGAGAATAGAGAGAGTAGAGGTAGAAAAAGGTATAAGACTACCTCTGCCTAGGCTCAAACAGGAGAAAATCCAAGCTTTGTGGAAGTATTTCTTTATAGAGGTTTTGAATGCATATAGGTTAGTAGCAGTTTTGATAGTTAAAGGAAGTAATTTCCATAGTTTTGCCACACAGCAGTAGTAAAGGCTTATGCCTGGGTTTTTTTTTAGGTTTACATGTTGTGAGATGTTTGTCTTCAGATCAGAGATGTTTACTTGGGATATAAAAGTTGATTAATGGGCTAAGAGCAGAATGAGCTAGTGGGTTGTGGATGATTTTGTATACCTTAGTAAGTTGCATGTATTGGAGGTGGAGTTCAAGCTATCTTAGGGAATGTAGGACTTTACAGTGAAGAGTTAGAGGGATTGCATTTATGGCAAATTTGGGAATTTTGTTATACCAGCTTTCTAGTTTTTTTTTTGGTTTGGGACTTCTGCAAGTTAGTTAGAATTGGGTCTCCATATAACAGTGAGGGTAAGAGGTAGGTTTTGGCCAGGGTAATTTTGGTATCTGCTATGAGGAAGTTTTTATTCCTGTATAGCATGCCTACTTTTTGGTGTTTTATTTTTAATACTGTTTTGTATGTGTAGTTCAAACTTGAGATGATCGTCAGTTGTGACATCTAGTAGTTTGGTATGCTGAACTAATTCAATTTCAGTATTGTTGGCTGAAAAAGATCGCAAAGTTTGTTTTGTTGGAGCTATGGGAATTGGGGGTGAAGAGAAGGAGCTTTGTTTATTTAGGGGGGATTCAGTAGGAGTTCAGCATTGGACAGCCATGTTTCTATTTTAGAGAAAGCTTGTTGTGTTATGTATTGTAGGTGAGTTAATGTGTCTGATAAGCAGATGATAGTGAAGTCACTGCATACTGGATTACAGTGCCTTCACAGTGGATGTATGTAAGTTATTGATGAAGACATTAAATAGTAATGGGCCAAGGATGGATCCTGGTGGTACACCTGTGTGGGTAATGTGATATGGGGAGATACAGCCCTGCCATTTTACTGCTTGCTGCCTGTTAGCTAGGTAGCTAGAAAACCACTGATGTGAGGAGGAGGGTAGATCAATGCTGGAAAGTTCTTTAAGGAGTTTGGGGTGAGTTACCATGTCAAATGCATTTGACAAATCTAGAAATACTGCAGATACTAGTTTGCCAGTGTCACAGAATTTGTTGACAGAGTCCATGAAAGCTAATAAGGCTGTTGAGGTATTGTGTGCAGGTCTAAAGCCATGCTGGGTATGGGAAAGTGAGGGGAAGTAGGTTGTGTGCAAGATGGTGACAAGACTGCAATAGGATGAAAGTTTATGTTGTCAGTGGAGTTGCCTCCATTATGTAAATGGATGTGGGATCTTTTCCATAGGTTAGGGACATGTGATTCAGGTATGGACCTATTAATTAAGATGCTAACAGGGAATGCTATTGCCTATGCAGGAAGCTTTAAGTATTCCGGTGGGAGGCTGTCTGCTGAGGTTGAGCAAGGTTTCAGATTTGTAGTAGCTTTTCTATTTGATATAAAGGGGCGGGCTGAGAAGTAAGATGGGGATGGTTTGTTTTTTGGTTTTGAGTGAGGGATTGGTTGCATGTGTGTAATGTGTGGTGTATGTAAAGGTTAGTACTGGGGGTATTAGTAAAGTAGTGAGTTGAGGTGGAAGAGTTGCGTTTACTTTTAGGATGGATATGAGCTCTATAAAGTATGTGTTGAATTTCATGGCAGTTTGAAGAGGTGGCACATTGGGGTATGGACTGGGATTATTTTTATTTCCTGGGTTGGGTAGTGACATTATTAGACGAACAGAACTTCTTAGGGTTGTTTTTGTGATTATCTTGAATGCAGGAATGCTATGACTTTTTGTCAAGTAAAAGTCTTTTTGTTTGATTATGGAATTGTCTGTATAACTGAAGACTTATGTCCTTTTTATTCTTTAGCCAGGCAGTCCATGCTTTGTCCCTGTCTTTCATAGGTTCATAGGTTCATACTAGGCTATCTGCCCTAGGGCATTTATAAGTCTAGCCAGAATGTGTTTGGCTTTCGCCACCCATTTTAAATTTATTTTGCTATGCCCTTTTCGAGAGTTCAGATACTGTGCCTCTGTCTAACAGTGACACAGAAGTGATACCAGGGGTAAACCTACGATCTCCCATCCACTCATCAAGATTCCTCTTGAAGAGAGTCAATGAGGGACTCTGCCTAACCTGGACTGGGATTTTATTCCAGAGTGAAGGGAGCCTCTAGGTTATGAATCTGTCCCTCCAGCATGTCCTATTTATTTCAGTGCTGAGGTTCAAGTCTCTCGAGCGCATAGCTCGATGGGATTTGGATTTTCTGAGGTGCAGCATGTCCATTAATTCCGGGTTGGATATGGCTTTATATGTCAGGCACAGATCGCCTCTGAACAGGCGGTATGCCACTGAGTAGAGCTGGAGTTTCTTTAACCGGGCAGCATATGGCATCTGTTTGAGCCCTTTTATCCTCTTGGTGAGGTACTTTTGGGGTCTTTCCAGTTGCTGCAGGTGTCTGGTAAGGTACATCCCAAAAGGGGCATTGTACTCAATTATGGGCCTGATGAGGGATGAGTAAAGAGGCACGATGACCTCCCCTGATCTAGATGTGAATCCCTTCATGATTAGGTGGGCTATATAAAATGTTTTTCTAACCACTTTGGCCACGTGGTTGTCAAATGAGAGATTGCTATCAACTTGGGTCCCCAGGTCCCTAATTACTTCTTCTGTACTTAATGGATTACCACCTATGCATTAGAATTTTACATGATTTGGTGACCCATGGGGCGTGGTTATATTTTATTCTTTTTCTTCACTGAGGGTGAAAGAAATGAAATTTCAGATGATGAAGAAAACTGTCAGTGATATTTCACTGTAAGTTGTATAGCCCGGGAGGTATTAGGTGTTTCTGTTGTTAATTGTGCATGACCATGATTTCTTGCAGCATGCAAGCTGCTATGTGGCAGTAGCATAACTGAATTATGCCATCAAGTACAACAGCAAAATGCATGCAGCATAAACAGCTATGTGATTCACTTTACTGCAGTTTGATATATATATATATATATATATATATATATATATATATATATATATATATATTTTTTTTTTTTTTTTTTTTTTTGGCGGGGGTTACACTTTAAGGCTATTTATTGACTTTTACAATTAGGGGTTAGAGATGGAGGTTAGTATTAGGAATTAGAGATGAAGTTTTAGGGTTTGAGATGGGGTTTAGGACAGATCGTTACAGATAAGGAAGGGATTTTAGTATTAGGGAGATAATTTTAGGGTTAGTGCATTGAAATAGTGCAGATTATTTACAGCAAGCAAGAATAGCTTGTATTCACATTCACAACAACAGTCACCAAAATGGAATAAACAGGACTTATTATACAGAGATATAAAGTTTACTAAACTTACAAAGTTCTAAGAAGTAACAGTAGTCTACACTGCAGAACATCACTTGAGCAAGAAACCATCAGTACAAATGTAGCAATATTAAACCAGTAGGGAGCACAGGAGAGCTAAAGTCATATTGATTTAAAGAATTTGAACATGCTAGCCATTTTTTTTTCAATAAAGTTTTTATTGGACAACACTGCTGTATGCAGTTTTTAAATTGGCATTCAGTGTTTACAAGTTATTTCTATTTGGTTTACTGACTTAATTTTTAATATGATTTTTCAGAAAAAATGTGCTGGAATCTAAAAGTCTTTGTAGGATGTTATAGCGGTGACATTCCACAATTGTTGAGTGTGAATTAGTAAATTGGGGCCATAAATGGTCATAGTGCCAGACTAGAGTCAAGCTCAACAGGGTCTTCTTTCCCCACTGATTCTGCCAAGCCTGTTACCTTGACTGTAGGACAGTGGGAATCTCGTTCATCCATTCATGCAGGTCACTAATTAGATGACAAGGCATTTGGCTACCTTAAGAGAGTCATAGTTACTCCTGCTGTTTACCCGCACTTCATTGAATTTCTTCACTTTGACATTCAGAGCACTTGGCAGAAATAGCATCACATCAACACCCATCTCGGGCCTTTGTGATGCTTTCTTTTAATTAAACAGTCAGATACCTCTGGTCCACACCAGTTCTAATTCAGCTGCTAGCTGCCAGATGATGCGGGATGCCATTCAGGACCGGCACCCGCTACAGCCGGGGCAATCCACAGGAAGGACCCAGTGCACATCCAGAGTTGCTGCCACCATCCCTCCAGCCCCCCCCCCCCCAGTAACAACAATGCAGGGAGTCAAAAGGGGATTGTCCCTAGGTCTAATCTTTCTTTCAGCTAGCCTCTGTTTTGTAGTGTTCCAGAGGACTCCATTTTTGATACCTTATCACTTATCCAAATAGAGAAAGACAGATCCAGCTCAGGCACCATTTTGGTCATGTTGCTATTTGAATCTTTATAGAAAATAATATGTAATCCATCACCACATTTACCTCTGCTATGAGAAGAAGCTCTTCAGAAAGGCACTATTCTTGCAGCTTGTCATAATTATTAGCATTTACTTAAAATTAGGCTACAAAATAAGATTTTTTTTTTTTTTAAGCTGACTGAATCAGACTGCTGTCCCTAGAGCCTAATTTAGTCACAGGATGTGGGTTGGGTCAGGTTTCATTAATGGGTACACTGAGTCTGGGGCTGCTATAACACATATCATTTAGCTTGTTCAACAACAAGAGGTTAAAATAAATTATTGTCTTCATTTTTTTTTTCATTTTCCTCACCATCAGATATCAAGTGAGGGCCTTTTTATAGGGAAAGGAGTTACAAAGCATAGTGAATGTCATTACATGAAAACTGTCTAATTAAAGTATGGTTTATTGGGGGTTAATGTATGCGTCTGACAGCAGCAAGCTCAGCTATGGTACTATGACTGTTACATTTTTTGTTCTCTTCTCAATAATTCATTAGAAGAATGCAGAAATTGTGCTTCATTGCTCGGAACCAATAATGGTCTTTAGTATCATTTTTGAGGCAAGCAATGTATAAAAGCAAACAGCAGTTAAATTATCATTTCTGACTGATTACTGATTTGGTTTGTTGGGAGAACAGTATCTATTGAAGAGCAATACTGACATTATATTTTGATGATTATAAGTTCATAGAATAGTACTAGGCTAGCTACCCTTGTGTGCCATTTTAAGCCTAGCCAGTTTCCCTTTTTGTGCTCAAAATAACCTTTCCCTTTCAGTTATAGACTGATCTTAACCATCCCATGGTCAATAATTACATACTACCCCCTAATAAGAATAAGTGGAATCATACCATAGATAATTTGAAGGGACCCATGCATGGGAAAAATGTATTTAGGAGCTGCCTCTGTCCATTTGTAGTACAGGAAGTAATCTGTTTTCAATCCATTTATCTAAGGGGTCTATATTACGTGATCGAATGATCACAATAATGAACGCTCTAAAGAGCGAAAATGCAGCACACCGAAGTGCTTTTTGAGGGATCGCAGTACAGTGAAGAATGGAATATTTGCCCTTTGCTCACTGTAGTGTGATCTCAGAGTTGGTATATATATTTAGCAGGGAGTGGGGGCACAGCCCCTCACAATAATGGTTTCAATGTGCTGCATTTTCTTTAGAGCATTCGCTATTGTGATTATTTGATTACGTAATATAGACCCGATCTAAGCTGCACTTGAAAATGGACTGGCATTAATTACTGTTTTATGTGGCTGGGGAGTCTGTTCCACAGTAGCGGTATCCCCTGCAAAATATACCTGTCCTTCCAAACCATTCTGTTGATGTTGCAGAAGAGGTCCAGATCCCTAGACTGAGTATTTCTGATGCGTCTGATTTGCTGATGTGCAGTAAATCCTTCAGTAATAGGTCAGAGGATGCACTGTATGCCAGACACATCACCTCTTAGTAGTCTGTGGAATACCAAGTACAGTGACAGGGCTTTGAGTCAGGCCATGTAGGACATGTTGTTCAGGCCTTGTAACCTTTTAGTAAGGTATCTCTGTGGATGTTCCAGTTCTTGCATGTGTCTGGATAGATAACATAACAATGGGGGGGGGGGGTTATACTCAATGACTGGCCTAATGAGGGCTGAGTAAAGGGGGACAGTGACATCATGACAATAAAAAAATGCTGGTCAAAAGTTAAGTCAATGACCACATAAGTTCCCAAATCCCAAACAGCTGGGTCAACTCTTGGGGGTGTATTCTGATTACTTCATAGCTAAAGGTACTGCATTCTGTCAAAACGGGCACTATCCACAGGGAAAGTATGTGCGTAATTTGTACCAAAGTATCTTATTACAAGTCCTTTTTTACTATGAATTGTGCTCAGGGAACTGAAATGTAACCTTTTATAAACAGCAAGAAAATCCAGTTTTTCAGACATCTTTTGTGGTCAAAGTCTGGCAGTATGCTTGGTTTCAACATGGTGCTACTTGACCTCTGCACAAATGGCTGGAGGAGATGATTTACAAAAGCAAACACAGCAGTTTCAGGATCATCTTTGAATACTGATACGGTTTACTGACTGAGGACACTATCTCTCAAAGGGCTATATGGTCACTACCTATATGTGATTCATTCACAGTCAAAGACTGTGCTGTCTCAAAAGTGGAACACTCCACTAGGATAGTGTGTGTTTTGTAACATTGTATCTTAGTAGAATTCCCTGATTTTTATTGCAAACTATTTTTGGGAGAGCTGACTCAAGGGCTCTTACATACATCTTCTACCCATAGAAGAAGACGATAATGTTGTACATGTGTCATTACAGATGGAAACACTAGCTAAATGCATTTTGTAGTGAAAGCCATGATACAGTTTCTAAGGAATTTGTTGTAATATTTTGTGTTGTTTGAGAGAAATGGCCCTTCATTGCTAAGTATGACCAATGGTCTTGAGTAGCCATTTGGATGTTCTGGTTTTGGTATTAAAAAAAAAAACTGAGTATTACCTCATTCATATCACTGGTGTACTGTTGTGATTTAATAACCAAACATAAGACTCTTTTTCGGAGGAAAAAACAGTATTTCTGTCATGTTTAGATTATAGCAAAATGCACACATTTTGCATGCTTTCTCATGTTTGCACATATTTCAGATTCTGTAATCCATTTTCTCTTATGTTAGTAGATAACCCCCAAATAACTGAGTAAATAAATGCATGAATGATTTTTTTCATACCACTTCTTGCCCTTGCTGTCACCCCAACCCCCCCCCCCCAGCCTTTAGCAGCTTCTGGCACCTGTATGCAGTGACATCACAGGCAGAGTTGTAGCTGTCTGATCTGGCACCTGGTGCATGTTCTCCAATATAGAGCCCCCACCACCTCAGCAAAAAAAATGTACCACTGTCTTAGCCTTAGTGAGGCACTACAAACCAGATCTCTACCCCTCATCTCTTCCACTGAAGAGCAAAAATAAAAGAATTCTACAGTTTTAAACTGTAGCAAGCAGATTACTATATTTACAGCAAATGGCGTGCTACAGAGTTAACCAGACACAAAGTGCTGAAGGCTAAACAATGCATTTCTTGTGTCTGTACCAACATTTAGAAATGCCAGTACAGAAATAAGAATGTAAGAACTACACTTCCTGACACTTTGCACCTGGGGTGGCTGCCCCCTTTGCCCCACCCTTGCTACGCACTTGATCAAAGGTACTACATTCCCATTCTCACCTAGAGTCATGAGCTTTAATTAGTGACATCTCAAGGGTACTACATCCTCATCCTCACCTGCAGTCACAAGCTGTGGGTAGTGACATCTCACAGGTACTACATCCCCATCTTCACCTGTGGACACAAACTGTGGATACTGACATCTCATCCACCCTTGTCATGAGCTGTGGGTAGTGACATCTCACAGGTAATACATCGCCATCCTCATCTGTGGTCACAAGCTGTGGGTAGTGACATCTCCCAGGTGCTACATCCCATCCTCACCTGCGGTCACAAGCTGTGGGTAGTGACATCTCACAGGTACTACATTGCCATCCTCACCTGTGATCACAAGCTGTGAATAGTGACATCTCACAGGTACTACATCCCCATCCTCACCTGCAATCATAAACTGTGGGTAATGACATCTCACAGGTATTACATCGCCATCCGCACCTGCGGTCACAATCTGTGAATAGTGACATCTCACAGGCAGTATATCCCCATCCTCACCTGTGGTATGAACTGTGAATAGTGACATCTCACAGGTACTACTTCCCCACCCCCACCTGTTATTATGAACTGGGGATAATGACACCTCACAGATACTACATCTCTATCCTCACCTGTGGTTATGACCTGTGGATACTGACATCAGAGACATTATATCCCTATCCTCACATGTGGTATGAGCTGCAGGTAATGGCATCTCACATGTACTACATCCCCAGCCTCACTTTTGGCCAATAAGCTGTTTGGTGACAATACAGACAGGATATCCCCATCCTCACATGTGGTACTAACTGTGTGCAGTGACATCTGACATGTACTATATCCCCATTCTCACCTACGGTATAAGCTTTGGGTAATGACCAAGAGGATAGGACTTCAGACAGAAGTGGAAGACCTCGGACTCTTTTCAGAGTCACTGGGCTTATTCTTTGTGACAACAATGAGCTTGTTAGTCCAGGAGGGTATCAGACTTAGAGCCACTGTTCCTACATGAAAAAGGAGTCACCAAGTCACCACTGAGTGAGGATGCCACTTGGTGCCTCCTACAAGGAATTACCAACCATGGCCCACTGGGATGAGGCCTGATGACATGCTGGGGAAATTATCCCTCACAAGCTTTGACAAAATGCTTAGAGATCCCACAGGTTTAGCTGGAGACAAATGCTGGGAATGAGGAAGCCTGGTCTACCCTGCCCAGTTTACTACCCTCCAACATTCATAAGGACTAGTAGATTAAACTGCAGAAGACTGTGCTGCAATTAAAAGTTCAGCTTTGTTACTTGCTGTTCTCATCTATATTTCTTCTTCAAAGTTCACATTTGCAGCAAGAGAACAATATATATACATCTGTGGGTTTGTGAGTGTGTGTAAGACAGAGAGAAAAGTGTGTGTGTGTGTTTCCTTCTGCATGCATGCATATAAAAACATAAACCCATGTTTTTTTCTTATGCACCTGTGATTAAATTAGTATATGATTAATGCATTTTCATCTCTCAGAAAATGCCAACGGAAGTATGATTTTGTGGTCTTAAATATGTAAATGTAATTTCCCAACTGTGACATGTTCCTATACTTCAAATACAAGATGGGGTATTAAGCCAATAAAGTATCCCATGAGCATATAAATATTCTGTAGCTGTAAAAAAAGATACAGATTTATAAGTCACATGTGACTGCCATTAAAATGACTAGATGACACAAATAGGAATACCTAAAAATAAGCTGAAAGATCAATAAATTTAGAAAACAATTACTGCTTCAACTCATGACAGCCGTTATAAGTTTCACTTCATGTTTTTCATGCTGCTGAGTTGTTTGCTAAATGTAGTAGCATACATCACAGGTAGTATTAAAATTCATTGCTTCAGACATTCAGATCTGTTAAAATAATTATAGTTTGTTATTTCATATCATGAATTGTAACATGCAGTGCTTATACTGATGTTAAACTCACATATTTAAGCATATGACTGTAATAACATGTGATAATCAAGTTTTGGAATCTACTTTGGAATCAATCAAGGAATCATTAAATAAAGTTAAAACTAAAAATGAGGTTCAGAAGAAATGAGAAACAGTTTAGGATTATCCTGTGCCAAGCTAACTGATGTGCGATTAACCCTAAAGTATAATTATTAAAACCAAACTCTAAAAGGAACTATCAGCAGCAGTGGAAGACTAAGTGCACCTTGAGTCCTGTGTTTTTTTCAAACCATTGACCATCAAACCTTTGTTTTTTGTTTTGTTTTTTTTTTTTTTTTTTTTTTTTTTTTTAGGACCATATATAAGCAAATGCATTCTTATGTTCACCTTCCTGATTTTTTTTTATCTGCACTTTTTATTGAAATTAACAGCACTGAAACAATCAGTAGAAGAATCACACAATAAAATTTCTAGGCAAAACAACAGTCCAGAATAACACCAATAGAAACGAGTTCTAAAGACAATGTACACCTACTAGATGTTATTGGCACTCAAAAAGTATCCAATAAAACTCCTAAATCCTCTCCAAGTGATCTCTGCTCATTGTGAATAACTGAAGTCAAAGACATAACCTTAAACACATACAAGATTTTACTAAAATAATGCCTTAAAAAGTGGTCAAAATGCTCTTCTGAAACTAAGGGGTGATGCCTTCCATTGTGTTACACAGACGGTCTTTGCCACATTAGCCAGAACTCAACCAGGATAAAGGGTCTTTCACATCTTACAAATACCTGGAGGCAGCACTCTAAATAGCCAGAATTTCCATTCCTTTATAATCTCTAAAGACAAAACAAGTGTATTGGTCAGTATATTTTGAAGCCTAGCCCAACAATACATAATATTACAACAGTTCCAACACATATAGGTATTTTCTGTGCCATGTAGCCTGCATTTCCAATACTGACCTTGTGAGTCCTGACTACTTCAAGCCCAGAGACCTGGCATAAAACACCACTTAAAAATAAGTCAGAGCTGTTGATCTCTAAATCACTTCAGCCACTTCAGCAAGAGTGACAGAACTTCTCAAACCTCAACTCTCCATAATCATTTGAATCCCCTTCATCTGCATTCCAGCAATCTTGAGTACTGCTCCTGCCTGGTGCTCCACAAGTCAGTATAATTACTCTTATGGTCCCCTTTTTAATGTCACACCATTTCTCCTGGGGCATACTTCTACCCAGTTTGTCTGCTGGAACAATATAAACAAAGGTTCATAAACAGCGATAACAAAATTAATAATTTCAGGACATTTCAATCATAAAAGAACACTCAAACTGTTATCATTACAATCCACCAATGCCTGGACCCATCAATGTCTGTCATTTTATCTGCAGTGTATACTTCATGTCTGACTGTGATAAATTATAGCTAGAGTGAAACATTTTAATTTGCTTTACTTTACACAAATTCACACTAGTACTGCAAAGCCAGACTAATTATTGTTTAACTTGATCATGACAGAAAGGTCAGTCATTTGTATCAAAAGACAGCCATGGTACCCAAGAATTATAGTCTGATTGATGACCATGTGCAAGTCAGATATCTGACTGAGGTAATATAATAATAATAATGATAATACTAATAATAAACATCATTGTCATAATATGGCACACTATTTCAAGTATGTTTCATACAACACACAGTGGCCACATTATGGTATTCACAGTTATTCCACACAAATGCCTACTACCCCTGCATGTCATATTCAAGACTGTTTAAAATAAGCATCAAGACGGTAAGCTACTTTCATCTACAGAAAGACTCTGGCACCTAACAAGAAGTTATAGCTATTTTGTTATCAGAGTACACCTCAGATGTATGAAGTGAGATAAAAAATAATAACCACAGTAATGTATTTCAAGTTTGTTTCACACAATCACACAGCAGCCACAGTAAAGTATTCCAATTTACCTAATGCAAATGCACACTAGTCCTGCAAAGCCGGAGTGATGACTGTTTAAAAAGAATAAATGACAAGAACATAAGCAGTTTCATCCACAGACAGCCACCTTCCACACCCAGCACGTATAGCCATTTTCTTGACTGTGTACTCATTGAAACTGAGCCCAGTTCCCACCTCCAGGAAATGCACCACAATACTGTCCACTCTGCAAATGATCGTGGCTGTGCTTGTTCTGCTCTGCTATTCTTCCCAAGAATGACCAAGCTCACCATAGCCAGGGTTTTAACACTCTATGCTACTGAAGGTGTGATTTTATAGAATCTGTTTTAATAAACTGTAACTTGATTTGGATAAAATACAAATTTTAGAACTCTTTGTGAAGAACTAGCCTTGAGCTCATTAATTATAGCACACATTAGCATTACATGGTTTGGGCCTCCAAGGACGAGACCAGATCATATAGTACAAACAATCAATCAATCAATCAGTTTATAGCACTTCGTTGAGCAGGTTAGTCTCTAATGGACAGAGGCTCATTTACAGAGGAGTCCTACAGAGAAGAGAACTGTAATAATATAAAGTAATACAAACATTTAAGAGGTATCCTACTTATGATACTTGGATATATGTACCTAAGGAACTATTATAAAAGACAATACTGTGCTATAGGATATATGTACCTAAGGAACTATTATAAAAGACAATACTGTGCTATACAATGGCACCACTGGCACTCCTTTTGTAGTATAAATAATCACTCCTGCTATAGTGCATTTGCAGTCCCCTCCTACTGTGTAATACAGTGTCACTCAATTTGCCTTGCCATTTAAAGTGGGCAGTGTGTTGTGTCTTACTGTAGTGAACCATGCCACTGAAATTGTGAGCAATACTATAGCTGTTGCTACATTGCTATTCCTGCTGTGGTGAACAATGTCACTCCTACATCTTTGCTGACATTGTGGTTTCCTTCTAGGCATTTCTGTGAGTGTCTGCTTACAGTTCTCTCCCTCTCTCTTGTACCCTTTTCTTAAATTGGCATTCAGCTTTCATTTCATGTGACAAAGTGCCAGTCTCACAGCACTTCACCCTCTTACTGATCCTGCATGTTTCTCTGCTATGCTGCTTCCCCTGTAAGAATGATTCTATCTGACACATCTATGAGAAGACTTACTAGTCTCCAGGCAGGTGCAAAACAATCCCCATCCACTTCTGCTAACTCACTAATCATTTAAAAGATGCTTCATATTCTATTCATCAGACCAACAATTCTAGCCTTTAAAGCCTCATCTAAATTTGGATCCTTTGCTTGTCTTTGAACATTTTGGAACTAAAGCCTTCATGTTTACTTTCTGATCACAGGTTTGTCCCTTGATATGGCTCAGTCAGATCACTATGTGTTCTACCTGATGTGGATCACTCAGATCCCTGATCCTATGTTGATCCCTGATGTGGCTCAGTCAGATCACTGACCATGTCTCCATCCCTTGATATGGCTTACTCAGATCCCACTCTACCTGTTCGTCCCTGATCGGTCACCTTCCTAACAATGTACTCATCCCTGATGTGGTTCACTCAGCTCCCTGACCACCTGTTCATCCCTGAAGTGGTTCTCTCCAATGCCTGACCATGCATTCATACTTGATGTGGTTCACTCACATCCCCAACCACTTGTTCACCCATAATGTGCCTCAACTAGATCCCTCATCATGGGTTCATCCCTGGTGCGATTAATTCAGATACCTGACTATGTGTTCATCCTTGTTGTGGTTAACTTAGATTTCTGACCTTGTATTCATCCTTGATGTGGTTAACTCAGATTCCTGACATTGTTTTCATCCCTGACATACCTTAGCCAGTTCCCTGACAATGTGTCGATCTCTTGATGTGGCTCAGTGAGATCTCTAACCATGTAATTATGGTTTGATACGGCTTACTCAGATCCCTGATCAAGTGTTCATCCCTTTGATGTGTCTCAGTCAGCTCAGATATACTTTTTTTAGTTATTTCAGATACATAATATACCGATATTTATAATCATGGACATTTTTTCTTTGATGCCCTCTCTTACATCGGTTTTACTTCTCAAGGAGTAGTCTAAATACAATGCAATTAGTAATCCTAGCAATAAAAATCTAGTTTTGTAGATGTTTATGTATGCAAAAGCATTTTGTGCAGTTCTGGTGTCTTAACACCACAGAGATAGTTGCTATTTGTTTTCTATGTTTTAATGCAAACTGCTAAAATTACATTTTGATGATGGTACTTAACTGTTTTTGCTTTACTGGCAAAAATTTCTCAGGACAGCCCTTTGATCATTTTAGTAAAACAAAAAGAAAGGCTAAGCAAAAAAACCAATAAAGAGCTAGAAAATATTGAACACAAAAGTTTAATATAAGCTTTCGGTGGGGTCAATGCCTCACCTTCTTCAGACAACAGTTCAACTAATTAACAACCATTTTATACAGAATTTAATCCAATTAAGCAATTAGATTAGTCCCATGATCTAAGCTTAAAGGAGAAAACCAGCATTATTTCATATTTCCCCAACGGTGTGCAAACAACCAGCAATGGGAAATTAAATGCAAGATGTATATAACATCTATTTTTTTGTATAAACACTCAAAAGTCCAATAAAATTCATTTAAAACTGTTAATCCACCTTAAGCATTATAGAAAGATACAACGATATATAAAAAAGCATTGAGTTTCATTAATTATATGAACGAAACATATTTGAAACCATTAAACCAACTTTAAATAATATCTAACATATACTAAATTTGTACCTAATATAAATAAATTAATAAAACAAAACAAGTGTTGTCGCAAAATGTATACTACTGACAACACTCAATAATAGTATACCATTTCTACATTAATATAAGGTAATGGTCTAAACACAGGTAATTTACAACTATCTGATAAAATCAGATCAAATATACAAATATTAAGAACCAAACAGTTGTGGTTTATTACAATAATAATAAAATATTGGGCCACTCATAAACAACAAACTGACTAATACCGTGCTCATGCGCAAAAGGAACAAAACTTGCGATTCTGCAACTTACTTCTATAGCTATATAAATAGCTTATTAAGGCAAAAATAGTTTAGTATTTACTAAACTTATCAAGTCAAGTAAAACCTTATTCAGTTTGAAGCATAATAAAAATTATTAGCATGATTTATTTCAAGCCCTTCGTAAATATTTATTAATATTCATTAATATTTAATATTATTTATTATAAAAATATCAAAAATATGAAAAATGTATATATATGTATACATATTTAATAAAAATAGTTAAATAAAACACATATGTTTGTAGAAAAAGTATGTATATGTGTATATATATATATATATATATATATATATATATATATATATGGTATGACTGCCCAACAGCCATAAAATTCAATATTTTCTAGCTCTTTATTGGTTTTTTGCTTAGCCTTTCTTTTTGTTTTACTAAGTTTTCTCGTTTTGAGTAAGTTAAGTTTTGTTTTTGAGATGGCGAGTGAAACTGGAGCACTGTCCCAAGTGTTATTTACTCAGGATGAACCAACTAACTCTAACAGAGTAGAGTCTTCCGAGGCGAATGCTATGGGTAACTTAACGGCCCTAACTCAAGTCTTGCTGGGGCATGTTGATAGTTTAACACAGCGTATGGATAACTGTGTGCAACATGATGATAACCCACTTCAAAGGAGACCAGCTCGTATTGAGGTTAACCAACGGAATTCATCTGACCAGAATCAGTTGCTGCTCTCTAACCATAACTCGTCCCACCTTAATGATAACCAACCTGTTCCTATTTTGGTAACACAACAGCACAACAACAGTGACCGGGGAAATAATATGCAAGCTGCTGAAGTGTGTCCTTACCCCTCTATGGCTAATTTTTTGAACAACAATAATTTTTTTGGCCAAGGGACTACTATTGGAACTACCCAAGAACGAGACTCAGGGGTGAGTACCATAACCAATTGTATCAATGACTTTGACTACAAGCTCTACAAATGTAAAAAAACTACAACTTGAAATAGCCTATTTACAAGAATGCATAGAGAAAAAAATAGTACCTAAGGGGTTGCGCCAATGGCGATACCCAGTAGGTTTAGTTGAAAACTCTCTCTTTCATCAAGAATTATTAGCCCTTTTCGATAAACAGGGGTTTGAGTTCTTGCATTCACTTATTAACTTTTATAAAGCTGACATTAACAACTTGAAGGGTGAACTTGAAATTCTTGAGCATGCCATTAAAACGGATAGTGAATTTTTACGTTATAAATATGAATATGCCAGAATTTTCACTAGCATCGAAGCCACTATGTCTAAACTTTTGGTTATATAAAAAAGAAAAAAATAGTTAGCACCAGTATGCAAATAACAGGGCATATCCACGCCCCCCCTCTAATACACAAAACCTTACCAACCAGGTACCTGACATGGAAAATGATTTAAATAAACTAGAAGGGATGAATAATTCTATACATAGTGAACCCACTACCCAGGGGCGAGAAGCACAGCCCCTATGGCACAGTGAAAGACTTAACAACAATAATAATAGTGTTCACAGCAATAATGTGCCACAACAACAAAATATTCTTAACAACAATGAGAGCAGGCATAATTCAGTTAACCAGAAGGGTTTTCAGAGGAATCCCAATGGCCAACAGAACAACCGCCAACAGACCAGGAACCAGAGGCAAACAAGGAATCGAAGGAACCAACGGAGGAGATAACAAGAAATTTTGCATGTAAACCTCAAATACATACATCTTTTGAAGGTGATTTCAAGATATATAACTATACTGAACTAAATATCATGCAAGATATGTCGATTTATTTTCTAAAGGGCTTGCTTTCGTACCTGATAAGAACATGGATGTTGTCAAAACCATCATCGACTTAAAACTTTTTGTGCGCAAATTAAATCTAAACACACTTATGGGGGAGAACTCTTCCCTTTTGAATCCTTTAAGGGTTTCAAGTCTTTTTAATCCACTTTTGCATCCATGTCTGAATATTTTTGAGAAGATATGTGAAATGGACTTAATATCTGTAGCTAATAACAAACATTATAAAACTAACAAGAAAAGTTAACATTACATCTAATGAACTCGAATTTTTAAACTTGTTGAATGAATGTAAAATTAGGGTCATGAAACCCGATAAGGGTGGAGGGCTGGTTTTCATGGACCAATATGAATTTAACAAGAGCATGAAGAGATATCTTAATACTGTAGCTTATACACAAGTTAGCATCAGTGAGGTCAATACTGCATACAAAAAAATTAGAGCTACATTAGATGATTTGTTTTTGGAGGGCTTCACAGATACTGACACACATCAGTACTTAACCATGATTGCTCCTAGGATACCAGCCCTTTTTGGTTCACCTAAAATTCATAAAACAATCATCAATCCCCCTTTCAGACCTATTGTTGATGGAAGGGGGTTGGTGACATATGGTTGTGCTAAATTTGTAGATCATATTCTTAAGCCCTTAATTGAACAAGAGCACCAAATCTGCAGGGATTCATGGAGTTTCTTGGACAATATAAGTAAATTAGTATATCAGGGTAATTCTTTTTTTCTCACCAACGATATTAAAGATTTATATACTGTCATACCTCAAAGGCTTGGACTGGAATGGATTAGGGAATTTATGACAACAAAACACATCGATGAGAAAACTATATATTTAGTTGAAACCTTACTTGAAATTGTCCTTACTAATAACTTTATGATCTTTGATGGAGATTTTTATCTTCAGAATACCGGGGTAGCAATGGGGTCCCCGTGTGGTGGCAGTTTTGCCAATTGCATTATGGCCCATTGGGAAAAAACCCTGCTTTTTACTAATAGGCTCTATCAAGAAAATGTCTCTTGGTACACACAATACCAAGATGACATGTTTCTTATGTGGAAGGGTGCCAAAGCATTAGTTCCAAATTTTATAGCTGATATAACACAAATGACAAACTTTTTTGAGTTTACATACACCTTGGAAGAAACTAGTATTAATTTTTTGGACATTAACTTAATCAAAGATGTGGCCAGTTTAAGGTATAAAATCATTATTTATAGAAAACACACTTATTCCAATGCTTTTTTGCATTTTACTAGTAGCCACCCCCACCATCAAAAAAGAGCCGTTGTTAAGGGGCAGATGGTTAGGGCGGCTAGAATGGTCTCTGATGATACAGATTTTATTGATGAATGCAAATTTTTGCAGACTATGTTCATAAATAGAGGTTACCCTGAACATTTGGTTACTAATATTTTTTCGGAAGTTAACTATAAGCGATGTACAGGACATTTTAAACCTCTTTTACATAATTATTCTATACAATATAACAAGACCATTAATGACCAACAAAGCATTAATGTCACAACCAAGGAACACACCTATAAGGTGAGCTTCCTTTGTACCTATTCCCTTGATTATTCCAGCATAAGGAAAATATTGAATAAAAATTGGTCGATTATTATGGAAGATAGTGGGTTACTTAATATACTAGGCGAAAAGCCCAAAATAACATATAGAAAAGGTGACAATTTAAAAGCCTTGCTCGAAAGAAGAAAAGATTTTAAACAGAATAGACCTAAAGGCATGTTTAAATGTGGATCATGTCAACAATGTAGACACATATGTATAAACAACAAAGTCACTATAAGAGAAAGGACCTATAATGTGAATTGTAGATTTAATTGTGAAACTAAGAGTGTTGTCTATTTAGCTTGCTGTGATCAATGCGCTGCTTTCTATATTGGTAAAACTGAGAGAAAAATAAAGCAGCGGATTTATGAACACCAATATGCTATCAATAAAAGTGATTTAACTAATGCATTATCTAGGCACACTAAACAATATCCAAACCATAAGTTTAAATTTACCATATTACAACACAGACAAGTTGATGCCAGAGGGGGACCTTGGCAATTGCTCTTAGAAATGGATGAAATAATGTGGCAAATAAGAACTATGGCACACATTTTTCCAGGTCTCAGTGAATATGTGTCTATTAAGACTATTTTAAAATTATTGGCCCTAAGAAGGTGAACATCATAAAGTATTGTAATAATACAAATATTAATATTAAATTTAAAATACCTGAGTTTAAGATAGTTAACAGTTAGTGTAACACCTCGTGTATAGTACAAAGAGGTTAGTGCTAGCCATCTATGTTTTCTTTTCTTTTTATTTTGTTTACAATTTTATGGTTGTTCGGCAGTCATGCTATATATATATATATATATATATATATATATATATATATATATATATATATACACATATACATACTTTTGCTATAAAACATATGTGCTTTATTTAACTATTTTTATTAAATATGTATACATATATATATATATATATATATATATATATATATATATATTTCATATTTTTGATATTTTTATAATAAACAATAAATATTAATAAATATTAATGAATATTAATAAATATTTATGAAGGGCTTGAAATAACAAATCATGCTAATAATTTTTATTATGCTTCAAACTGAATAAGGTTTTACTTGACTTGATAAGTTTAGTAAATACTAAACTATTTTTGCCTTAATAAGCAATTTATATAGCTAAAGAAATAAGTTGCAGAATCGCAAGTTTTGTTGCTTTTGCGCATGAGCGTGGTATTAATCAGTTTGTTGTTTACGAGTGGCCCAATATTTTATTATTATTGTAATAAACCACAAATGTTTGATTCTTAATATTTATATATTTGTATATTCGATCTGATTTTATCAGATAGTTGTAAATTACTTGTGTTTAGACCATTACCTTATATTAATGTGGAAATGGTATACTATTATTGAGTGTTGTCAGAGGTATACATTTTGCGGCAACACTTGTTGTGTTTTATTAATTTATTTATATTAGGTACAAATTTAGTATAGGTTAGATATCATTTAAAGTTGGTTTAACGGTTTCAAATATGTTTTGTTCATATAATTAATGAAACTCAATGCTTTTTTATATATCATTGTATCTTTGTATAATGCTTAAGGTGGATTAACAGTTTTAAATTAATTTTATTGGACTTTTGAGTTTTTATATAGAAAAATAGATGTTATATACATCTTGTATTTAACTTCCTGTTGCTGGTTGTTTACACACCGTTGGGGAAATGTGAAATAATGCTGGTTTTCTCCTTTAAGATTAGATTATGGGACTAATCTAATTGCTTAATTGGATTAAATTCTGTATAAAATGGTTGTTAATTAGTTGAACTGTTGTCTGAAGAAGGTGAGGCATTGACCCTACCGAAAGCGCTTATTAAACTTTTGTGTTCAATATTTTCTAGCTCTTTATTGGTTTTTTTACTTAGCCTTTCTTTTTGTTTTACTAAGTTTTCTCGTTTTCAGTAAATTAACCTTTGATCATTTTAATCTGAATCTTCCCCATTTTACCTAGTTGTCGATAGCAACCACTTTTATTACAAAGACAAAATTACCTATCAGGTTTGTTAGGCAATATTTTTACCTAGTAAATAAAGTTGTTTACAGATTAGAAGCCACATTATGACAATGTAGGCATGTAAACATAATGCCTTCAATTACAGATTCAAGAACTGCTAGTGAAAAACATCAAACTAATCAGTATGTACCACCTTGGAGCATTCAGTGGTGCACTGTACATTCATATAACATGACACTCAGTATGTACCACCTTGGAGCATTCAGTGGTGCAATGTACAGTCACATAACATGACACTCAGTATGTATGACTTTGGAGCATTCGGTGATGCAATGTACAGTCACATAACATGACACTCAGTATGTACCACCTTGGAGAAATCGGTAATACACTGTATATTCATATAAAATGACACTCAGTATGCACCACCTTGGAGCATTCAGTGTGGCACTGTACATTCATATAATATGACACTCAGTATGTAACACCTTGGAGCATTCAGTGGTACACTGTCAATACATATAACATGACAATATGTATGTACCACCTTGGAGCATTCAGTAATACACTGTATATTCATATAAAATGACACTCCATATGCACCACCTTGGAGCATTCAGTGGTGCACTGCACATTCATATAACATGACACTCAGTATGTACCACCTTGGAGCATTCAGTGGTACACTTGTCCACTCATATGACAATAAGTATGTACCACTTTGGAGCATTGAGTGGTACACTGTACATTCATATAACATGACACTCAGTATGTACCACCTTGGAGCATTCAGTGGTACACTATGTATTCATATAAGATCACACTCAGAATGTACCACCTTGGAGTATTCAGTGGTGCACTGTACATTTATATAACATGACACTCAGTATATACCACCTTGGAGCATTCAGTGGTACACTGTGTATTCATATAACATGACACTCGGTATGTACCACATTAGAGCATTCAGTGGTGCACTGTACATTCTTATAACATGACACTCCGTACATACCACCTTGGAGCATTCAGTAATACACTGTATATTCATATAACATGACACTCAGTATGTACCACATTAGAGTATTCAGTGGTGCACTGTACATTCATATAACATGACACTTAGTATGTACCGCCTTGGAGCATTCAGTAATACACTATATATTCATACAACATGATGCACCTTTCACTTTTCAGTCTTACCTACTATCAGTTTGGATGAACAGTCCATCTAGACAAATACCTCAGTCTTAAAGTTTCTGTGGGAAAATGAGAAACCTGCAGGGGTGAACACATTGGTCATACAAACTGAGACAGCACAATATATGTAATGCAATAGAAAACACATCACTGAACTGTAGCATTATTGAATCAGAGTTGGGAAACAGCCTTCATGCAGATGGAAACCAACCACTTGTAGGGACACTGTTTTGTATAAAGTACTTTGGGTTTCTGATGCCAACATAAAAATGTGGCACTGTACATTCATATAATATGACACTCAGTATGTAACACCTTGGAGCATTCAGTGGTACACTGTCAGTTCATATAACATGACAATATGTATGTACCACCTTGGAGCATTCAGTAATACACTGTATATTCATATAAAATGACACTCAATATGCACCACCTTGGAGCATTCAGTGGTGCACTGCACATTCATATAACATGACACTCAGTATGTACCACCTTGGAGCATTCAATGGTACACTTGTCCACTCATATAATATGACAATAAGTATGTACCACCTTGGAACATTCAGTGGTACACTGTACATTCATATAACATGACACTCAGTATGTACCGCCTTGGAGCATTCAGTGGTACACTATGTATTCATATAAGATGACACTCAGAATGTACCACCTTGGAGCATTCAGTGGTGCACTGTACATTTATATAACATGACACTCAGTATGTACCACCTTGGAGCATTCAGTGGTGCACTGTACATTCATATAACATGACACTCAGTATGTACCACCTTGGAGCATTCAGTGGTGCAATGTACAGTCACATAACATGACACTCAGTATGTACCACTTTGGAGCATTAAGTGATGCAATGTACAGTCACATAACATGACACTCAGTATGTACCACCTTGGAGAAATCGGTAATACACTGTATATTCATATAAAATGACACTCAGTATGCACCACCTTGGAGCATTCAGTGTGGCACTGTACATTCATATAATATGACACTCAGTATGTAACACCTTGGAGCATTCAGTGGTACACTGTCAATACATATAACATGACAATATGTATGTACCACCTTGGAGCATTCAGTAATACACTGTATATTCATATAAAATGACACTCAATATGCACCACCTTGGAGCATTCAGTGGTGCACTGCACATTCATATAACATGACACTCAGTATGTACCACCTTGGAGCATTCAGTGGTACACTTGTCCACTCATATGACAATAAGTATGTACCACTTTGGAGCATTCAGTGGTACACTGTACATTCATATAACATGACACTCAGTATGTACCGCCTTGGAGCATTCAGTGGTACACTATGTATTCATATAACATGACACTCGGTATGTACCACATTAGAGCATTCAGTGGTGCACTGTACATTCTTATAACATGACACTCAGTACATACCATCTTGGAGCATTCAGTAATACACTGTATATTCATATAACATGACACTCAGTATGTACCACATTAGAGTATTCAGTGGTGCACTGTACATTCATATAACATGACACTTAGTATGTACCGCCTTGGAGCATTCAGTAATACACTGTATATTCATACAACATGATGCACCTTTCACTTTTCAGTCTTACCTACTATCAGTTTGGATGAACAGTCCATCTAGACAAATACCTCAGTCTTAAAGTTTCTGTGGGAAAATGAGAAACCTGCAGGGGTGAACACAGTGGTCATACAAACTGAGACAGCACAATATATGTAATGCAATAGAAAACACGTCTCTGAACTGTAGCATTATTGAATCAGAGTTGGGAAACAGCCTTCATGCAGATGGAAACCAACCACTTGTAGGGAAACTGTTTTGTATAAAGTACTTTGGGTTGCTGATGCCAACAGAAAAATGTATTACTGTTCATTGACTTCTCTTGATAACTTTTGTTATTCCCTTTCCTAGCATCAGGACAATTATCTACATAAATTACATTGTGTGCTTTCTACAAACTGTTGTGTTATTTCTAGATAGCAGAATATAGTCCATGGGATGCCTATATGCTTCTTTATTTTTAATGTTGCTAAAGTTAAGTACACTTCTGTCTGTATGAAATCTTCAGATGTTATGTTGGGACCGGTCAGTGATCAATGCAATCATATATGCAATTTTCAGTTAAGGACACAAATAAATGCTAATACTTAAATGTTTTTTTTTTCATAATAGAGTATGCTTTGCTTTCTATAAAAATGTTCCTACACTACCATATAAAATGATTCACTTAGCTGCTATATCATTTTTGCAACTTTTACAACTATTCAGCCTTTTTATTTCACACTACATTAGATTTATGTATGTATTAAATGACAATGCCAGTTACTTCTACCATCTTAACATTGTTTCTGGTAAATACTGATGTTTGTGAAATCTAGAAAGAAGTGGGTGCACGAGGTGAAGCCATTTTAATGGGAGGGCATAATGGGATCACATGTAAACAAAAAACGTTTCAAACAAATCAACTTTCACAGAAATAACCTATAACCACCTTTCCCCTATCATAAGCACTGTGCTTAACTAAACACTACAAAATCTCTCATTACTTCTTAGTCCATCATTTTTCTATTACAACCAGCCATCAGACGGCACTATTCAACCATATTGCCAGCTCTGTTAAGCTCTAACTATAACCCTGCTGATGCAGGTTTGAAGGTGGCCTGGGCACCTGTTGCAGCAGGTGTGAGAGAAGAGAGGTGTGACACATCTTTGCCTGCTTGCATCTTTCTAGGGTAAGAAGGTGAAGCATATGCTGGGGGCAATGCACCGAAATCCCTAATGGACATTACAGATCACATTTGTGCACCGGCTTGTGAGGAGGAGAAAATCTTGAAGGATTAAGTCACCTATGGAAGCAAGTGACATACGCTCACTAGCACACTCAATGCACGCTGAATGCTTTGGCAGAACGAGACACGCAAAATGGGGTTAGGACCAAAATATAATGAAAAATTCTCAAATCACCCCTCGTGACTGCTTGAATCATGGCCTCCCTTCTCAGCTGTTACTAAGTCTTTGGATAGGGACTGTAGGCCAATTGGCTGAGAAAAGGATAGATGATAAGCCACTATTTAAGGGCAAAAAGAGGGAAAAAAAACACTGTGCTGTTGAATTTATCTGTCTTCTTGATATGGGAGTAAGTATCTACAAATAAGACGACTGAAGAATACTTTTTTTTTTTTTTTTTAATCTTTGGTAAGACTGAGCAAGTCAGCATGATAATGAAATAACGTCATACCTACATTATAGAAGATGGTAGAGGAAGCTGAACTATGATTTTACTCTACAATAAAAATGTATAATGTAGTTACTTTGCTTTAATTTCTCCAAGATATTTGGGTTTCTAATACCATAATGAGAATGGACACCATTCCTAAGTTAAAGTATGATTAAAGTGCACAAAATTAATACTGCTTCCAAAGTGCTCTTTGCAGCAGCCGCAATGTGCCTAGAAATGACTCTGCTATTCATATAGAGTTTCATGCATCGGTAGCATATCTAAATAAGACTTTAAATTCTTTTTATGAAATCTATTCCTCCTCCTCCTACTACTAATATTGGAACTGCCTGGGTATCATTCTTACATATTCCCTTCATTTCTGCCTGCAAATCCTGGTATTTCATTAGTTTCTCTCTCTCCGTATGTAAGACACTGTAATCACTGAGTGTAGTGATTTCAATGATCAATGTTACTTCTGTCTTCTTTTCATAGACTACTAAATCTGGTTTTCTCTTGTCTATTTTTTTTTTTTTAACTGTAATAATGGGTGATCCCATGTGATACAGACCATCATTTTCTATAATTCTTTGTGACTCATGTGTCCAACGCTTCTCAGCTACTTTAGCATTATGTTTGCACAATCCCCAGTGCAACAGTTTTGCCACATTATTATGCCTTTCAGTATACAGGCCTTCTGCCATTAGTGTATCACACCAACTAAACAGGTCTTCTGTCGTTAGTCTATCACACTAACCAACAAGTTGTACAACTGTTTCCAATTCTGTTTTACAAAACCTGCATTTGCCCATTTCTCCAACATGCTCAATGAATTTTGTAAACCAACGTGTATGTAGTGAAATATCCTGGGCCACCAATATTAGCGTTTCGTCTTTTGGTTTAAATTCACCTCTCCTTACCCATTCCTGCATTCAGTCCTGATCGACATCAGGTTGTTCTATGAGTTTTCTGTACGTGCAACTATATTTATGCATTTTGCAAATTTCTTGACTTCTCAACTGATCCATCACCTTGCATTCTTTCTTTTGTTTTTTTGGCACTTTCAGTTGCTGCCTTATTTTTGTCTACTTCTGCAGATCTATACATGTAATCAATTTCAAGGAGTCCCATGCCTCCTTCAGAACAGGGAATATATAATCTTAGTATACAATGATTTTTATATATCATTTGACAAGTGAAAAGCATTTTTCTTGTCTTCCTGTCCAACTGATCAAATACCTCTTGCGGCAAGTCAATCATCCCAAAACTAAGTTAGAACATGAAGAACAAATTGATTTACAGCTTGAACTTTGTTCCTAGATGTCAGGGCTCTTTTCAGTACTACTTTTAGTCTTTGAAAATATTCCTTACTGAGTTTTGTTTGCATTTGTTCATGTTTTACTGTCATTCTTCCATCAATTCCAAAATATTTATACACTCTCACCTGCTCAAGGTCTTTTATATCATATCCCTATCCCTGACAGATACTCTGTTTGCTGCAACATTCCTGCTTTAAATGTAAACACTGCAGATTTACCAAGATAAATTACATTCTTATATCATCTGAGAACATTTGACAACTTCCAGTTGTACTTTCAGCTCCTCATCTGATGAGCAATACAGTTTTAAATTATTCACAAAAAGAAGACGAGGAGTCTTTATACTTTATTGTTTTCTGGCAGCCAAATTGTAACCAAGATCAAATATGTTAAGTAGACAGCTTAATGGGTTAAGGTCAAGACAAAAGAGCAACAGTGACAAAGAGTCACCCTGGATATCCTCGTTTCAATTTTTATCCCTGGGATAATAATTTGTCTTTTATCATGACTTAGCTGCAAAGTGATTTTCCACTATTTCATGGTCACTGTAATGCAATTAATTAATGTAGGGTGTATCTTTTACATCTGTAAGCATTCCTTTATCCATGAATGTGGGATGCTGTCAAATGCTTTTTTGTAATCTCTCCATGCCATACTTAGATTCTTCCCTTTTTTACAATTCTCCATTATGACTTCATTTAACAAATTATCCTTTGTTCTATATGACTTTCTTTTGTTACCCTTTTATTCTATTGCCATGATTGAGTTTTCTTCTAAATAACTATAAACTCTGTCGGCTTCAACTCCATACATCGTCGGAAGGTAAGTTATCGGTCTATAGTTTTTAGGATAGCTTGGTGGTTCACTGTTAAGGCAAAGTATTTTTTCCTGTTGTTAACCAGGCTGGTGTCTGTATAGGGTATGCACATAAGCAGTTATTATTCAGGGCTAAATCTTCGTGTAAAGCTGTTAATACTTGTAGCCAGAAGTTAAGTACTGTATCTGGGCCTGGAGTTTTCCATTTATGGGCTTTTCTTAATTTTGTTTCAATTTTGCTGGCTGTTGCTTCATCCCATTTCACATCTTGTACATCTGAACTTCTTACTGTTTTTTACTTCTTTTATCCATTCAGCATCTTTATGTTCCACAGGGTCTTCATAGACATTTCTCCAAAATGTGTCTATTTCTTCTTTTTTTGGTGGTGTCTTTATTCTCTTTGCTTTTTCCCCAATTCTGTATAAAACTGTTTTGTCTGTTTCCTTTATGTATGACTGTTACCTTTATTTATGACTGTTACCTTTATGAATGTCTGTTTCCTTTATGTATGTCTGTTTCCCTTATGTATGTTTGTTTCCTTTATGTATATCTGTTTCCTTTATGTATGTCTGTTACCTTTATGTATGTGACATGCTCCTGTGCTGTTATATTGGATCTGTACCAGGAATTGCTAAGACCGATGCTTATTTCTGGTCCTTTTCCTCTTCCTCTTCCCTAGCTCCTGAATCTTACATAAACATCCTTCTGGAATGGTTGCAGTTGCAATAGCTTCAGAAGTTTTAGAAAAACCCCACTGCATCTCAAATGTAGGAGGATTTTCTCTCATACCCCTACACGTTTAGTACAGAGACAAACAAGGGTCTAGTACAACTGTTGTATGCTAATAGTTTATGTCCCACTTGCTCACTGCCACTTGTTCAATTCCCATAACTACTTAGCCCTCTCAACAACCAACTCTACACAACTGTGTAGCCCTGACAGATTCCTAACTCTAATCCTAAAACTCCAACCCAGTTCGTAACTCAGGTCCCTTACTCTAAGACTCCAACCCCCCTCCCTAAACATAAATTCCCCAATTGCTCCCTAACCCTGAAACTCCTCTCTCACTGCCTAAACCTAAGACTCCACCCCCCCACTGCTTACCATACTCATATTTGAGTTCAAGCACAAAAGGCAGCCTACCCGATCTAGAATCACTGGCTTCAAGTCTGTGGTCTTCAAGTGCTTGAGACTCTAACACTTGTAGTAGACCCTTAAAGAAAATCAATCACTTGTATATGCACTTTCAAGTACTGAGCATATATGCTGACCAACTGTCTTACTTACTGTAGCATCTTATCAAATAGATCAGTAAACCAGCCACACTGCATGAGTCACGCAGTCCATATCTGTCACAAAAGACTATGTTATGTTTATGATATGAATAAATAAGAACATCAGCCTTTCTAAAATGATGGCAGTGCTTAGTGAGAAACAGAATACAAAACAGTTCTATATAACTTTCTGTACCTTCACAGTATGAGAAAAATGGAACACACAGACTAAGTTTGCAAGGATACAAAAGAGTTAGAAAATCAGCCAAGTGCTGTGACAAGCAACAATGTGATTACTACTATCAGAGAGAATGCCCTTTGGCCATAATGACTGCAAACGTGCCCATGATGTGGCATTTCCTTCTGAGTTTCACAGTTCCAATCAATGAAATTAACAGCAAGGTCTCACAAATGAAATACGAATAAATGAAGACTGTTGAGGTCTGTTGAGTCTGCCTTTACTCAAGGTACAAAAGTAGCTGATGACATAGTAGCCAGCCTCATTGTAGAGTGCTGTGGTGGGGACCACCTGCTGTAGTTAATTCAACATGTAAGATTTTCAAGTGCTAGTTAAAAACCGAGGAAACTGTTCGAAAAAGAAAACACATTTACTTCACAGATTACTGTAAGTGATTATAGTTGGGATACCATTAAAGCATAGCTTTTTGATGTTGCTGCTTGTTTAGCACTGAGAATGAATGAAAATGTGTCTACCTCATCTCTATAGTCCATGACATACAAAGGAGTTTAATCAGTAACATTCAGAAGGCTGCTGAAAAGTCAGCTACGTAATGGTCCAGGTTTTTATTACAGTGATAGCTGGCCCAGTTTCTCACAGCAATATGACACACCACTGAACAAGCTGTTTAATATTCTTTAATCTCAAATGAGTCAAACATTTAAAGTAATGGTTTGGCTTGAATGCAAATGTGCTATGTAAGAAAAATTTCTGAAAGGGTAGCCTGTACAACACATAAGGAAGAGAGGAAAGTCTTAAGTTATTCATTCATTATTTAAGAATAACAGCATTCTGAAAAAAATTACTCCAGTGTTTGCTTTTGGAACACTTTACAGTTTTGAATTAGAGGACAATCTATCTAGCAGTAGGCAAACATTCATAGAAAGCATGTAGATCTTTGATTTAATGACATACCAATACTTAGAAGCAGTGTCAAGTATACTAAACTTGCCTGCATTTTGTAATCATAGTATCATCCTAGAAGAATACTAGGCTAATGACCTAAGGGGTCATTTTAAGCCTAGCCAAGTTCCCCAAAATAAAAAATGATAGGCAATACTACCAAATGTTTATGGATGGTGTATACTTTTATGGAGACAGACAATTACAGGCTTCCTCTCTCCAGAAGAGACATGGGTGGCAGACAAGGGGTAAACTTGTGGTTCCCCATCCACTGGTCCAGGTTCTGCTTGAATAAATGCAGTGAAGAACTGTGCTTCACATGGTTAGGAAGCCGGTTCCAAAGAAAGAGGAGCCTCAGACACTGCTGTCCCTCCAGCACATGCTGTTTATGTTGCTGGCAAGATTTAGTTCCCTAAATTGTGTTTCTGATCCTAGATATTTTCCAAATGTATGACAGTTCATTAGTACTGGATCTTGAGGAAACTCTGCAGGTTGGGCATAGGTCGCCTCTCAGCAATCTGTAGGAAACTGAATATAGGGATGATGATTTGAGGTGGTCTGCACAGGAATTGACTTCCATTCCTTCTATTCTTTTAGGGAGAAATCTATGTGGATGCCCCAGTTGCAGTACATACCTGATGAGGTACATACTAAAAGGGGCATTGTACTCAGTGATAGGTATTATGAGGGCAGAGTACAACAGGACAATGGCTTGATTGGACCTAAACTCCATATCTTTACTTACAAATTTTGCAACATGGAAAGACTTTCCACACCACAGTAGAAACATGTTGTTCAAATGTCAAATCTTTGTCTACATTATTCCCAAGTACCCTGACTACATGATCTACTCTCAGGGGTGTATTATCAATGTGGCAGTTTGCAATGGTGGCCAAGTTACTGAAAAATACAATGCTGCACTGAGTTTTAGGCCATGTTTAGGGCACGAGTTATTAGTCTGTGCCAGTCTCTCTTAGAGAATATTAATATCTTGGAGGAACCAATGACTGCTCCCAATTTGCAATGTTCTGCAAACCTGGTCAACCAGGGACTCTTGATGTTAGCCTTTACTTCAGAGAGGTAGATACCAAACAACAGTAATCCAGGCACTGAGCTCTGGGGGCACCACTACTAACCTGCTATTCTGTGGAGGTAGATTCCCCTGTACTAACTTCTTGGGTCCTGTCAGTGAGTCCGCTGGCTATCCAGTGGGTGATATATGTGTTAACAACTAATTCAGTGTGCTAGTTAACAATGTCCAAGGTGGCAGTTCAAGGCAGGCAGTATGTACTGATTTGTCCTAATCCATCATTTTGGTAACCTTCACAAAAAAGTCCACTAGGTTTAAAAGATCTGCCCTTGACTAACCCGAACTGACTAAGGTTCAGTGTTTGCAGGTTACCCATCTCATCATTTATGATATTCATGATTATCCCCTCCGTAGCCTTGCACAGTAAGCTTTTCAGGCTAATGGGTCATCCTTGTGCAGTGGTATAACCACTGCAGTCCTCCATCCATTAGATACAAAGCATATTTGGAGACTACAGTTGAAAAGACATTCTAGTGGGACTGACAGTCCATGTTTCATGCTAATAAGAAGGCATCCAGGCATATTTTCAGGCCTCATCAATGCAAAGTAGTTAGCCTTGAAGAACACCAGCTCTCTAGTGATTTTTGGAAGCAAGATTGTTGCTGGAATTTTTTGAAGAATATTCAGGAGGGGTACAGTTGAGCCAAATCTGTCAGCTAGGAGATTAGCTATATTTTCTGGTTTATTATAGGTGGCACCATTTGTAATTACTTCGGTACATTGCTGAATACAGCCTTTGAGGTTTGGACAAAATGAAGAATGCCTTGGGGTTCTATGCTAATTGGGCAGCTATTTTTACCTCAAATTTGACTTTCATGGACATTATTAACCTCTTGAATTGTTTGTTTAGGCTGAGGGAACATTTACCTTACTGTTTTTTTTCCCATGAGTTTCTTTTTGTTCTATAGCCTATTAATGCTGGAGTCTCACCAGGATGGCTTGCTTTCTGTGCCAACCCTGTGCTTATCTGAGGTAGGTATAGCAGTTTTCCAAACAACTATTGATATGGTTATGCATGATTTCTGCAGAGGCAGCATTAGTTCTATCAGGGCTGGGGGTGTTAAAATTTATCTATGGTATCTTTAGTAGTGAGAAGCTTGTTTGTGAGTAATTCTAAATAGTTCTAGGGTTTCCAGGTGTCTCTGGTTTTACATTTAACCCAAAGGAGCATTATGGTCTGAGCTTAATAGCAAGGACATTACACTGGGGGGAGGGGGGGCAGTGTTCTGTCATGTTTGTCAAGACCAGGTCAAATACGTTTGAGTTTCTAGTGGGTGTATGAACTAGATGGTTCACAGTGTTGGTATTAACAAAGTTCAGGAATGTCTGAACCAGTAATGTTGTGGGGTTTGTATGATTCCCAGTTTATAGTGCGGTATTTGAAGTCATCCATGAATATGGTGTTGGGTTGGATGAGGTTGTGTGTACTGTGACTTTAAATAAATCTTGTGGTTTTTCTAGGTCATTGAGGGGGACCTATAGCTGCAAGGATATGGTATGGGTCCTTATTTATGGTGATTTGGATGTGGAGAACCTGAAGTCCATCATGCTGATGGACAAACTTTGAGGTGTGTTTATTTTTAAAATATATGGAGATATTTCAACCTTTTTTCCCTTCCTGTTTAGTAGCTGGTCTAAATGTTTGGAAAGTATTACAGTACCGTATTGATGGGGTGCTCTCTATGGCTTTAAAACCATGTCTCAGTAGCTGTACAGATGCCCACATTCTAAAGGGGAAGACAGCCTGCAGGGAGTGGAGTTTCTTGTTCGGACACCCAACAGTGAGCAGTAACACGTTCAGAGTGTCCTGGTTTGGTGCAGCTACATTGGAAGGTTTATCAGGTTATCAATGCCTAAAAAGGCAATATGGGGGGGGGGGGGCTTAGCCAATATTTGAAATTCTAGGGGGAACAGATGCAGACCATCTCTGGCAAAGCAGCATAGTCCTCCAAGGCTGACAACCCTTGAATGTCACAATACTTAAGCCAACTTTTGAAGTCAATTATTTTTTTGTTCATATTGTGGCATCATCCTAGGAGAAGGTTGAATGCTGCTCTGTGCTAGGTTCATATCAGCCTGAGACACAGTCTGAAAGCTCAATCATGTCTCTCTTCATACAGTCTAGGAAGGTACATCTCAAATTGTTAACACCCATGTGGACTATGACTGAGTCATACTTGTACTTGAGTTTAAGTGACCAGAGTGCATGAGTGATGCAATGGATCCTGGCCCCCGATAGGCAACTGACTGTGACTCTATCTTTGCTTACCTGTCGCATATTGTATTCATATGTTTGAGGATTGAGTGGTTGCCAGTGTACATGAGGCAATTTCTGCATTCCATCAGAATGCCAGTGTCACCAGACAAACTGTAAAAATAGCAGGGAATTTCATGTCCATGGCTTTGGATCCTAGTTGCTTATTCTACAGGGGGTTAGTACAAGGGAGGTTTCCCAGCTATTAGTTTGGTTGCTGTAAGAGTGTAACTTAGTAACAAGACTGCCTAAAACTGCCTAAGGTCAGGCATGAAAGAGTGGGGGGGGTTGCTTCTCAGCAAGCAAAGTAGTCACTCAGTGCACAATCTAGCCACCCAGTGCACAATCTAGTTGCTCTGTGCACAAACTAACTGTTCTATGCACAGCTAGGAATTTAGAAAATTACAGAAGTAGTTGTGTAGGAAAAGTTTCAGTTCTAGGTGTCTGCATCCACATAGGGCACGTCAAACTGGCACTGGATGATGAGCAGCACAGTGCAAATACAATGACTTTATAAGGCAGAAACAAGCCTCAAACAAATCAGCCATTTGGCCAATACAAGCTGGTACCTGGAAGTTTCAAACTGTACATCTCACCTTAGAAGTGAACTGCTCCCTCTCTATCGCCACTAGGAAGCAGACCAAAACTGGGGCCACTCAGAATGCAGAAGAAACAGATTAAGGAGAAGTCAAACAGAAAACACAGGAAATGACCATGGCAAGAGTGACAGGACACTGATAATTTCAAACCAAGGACATGGTGATAGTAATTAAGTTGCAGACTACAGCAGTAACAGACTTTCAAATAAAGTGCACTTCAGTACTCAGCTCTGGCTGGGTCTGGATGCAGCCCAACAAACAATGGTAATGTATCAGCAATAACTAAAAAGCAGATTTAAAGTTCAAAACCTTCTTCAACAACAATACAATTTAACAGCAGGACTTTAAACATTTGTAATACAGTGCAAAACACTCTTCAGGCACTTATCTAGCAGTGTATTGATCTGGATGCATTAAAAACCCTCTGGAAACAAGATATAGCTAAGGAGGTCTCATTGGTAAAAGGTTATGCATTTTCTGCTTTACAGAACTAGCATTCATATCATATGTTTAGAGGATAACTTTTTTAATTCACAGATATTAAAAACAGTGTATTTTACTGTGAAGGTGGTATATTTTTTCAATGTAAAAAAGCATGCATGCAACAGTTATTATACTTATAAAACATGATTTGGCTTTCAGTAAAGTCAGGGTTGCTACACTGTCAAATCTATTGCGAAATGAAAGTTTTGACTGACATTGCTGCCACAGATAATGCTCAGTCAGTTATGTAATACAACACTGCTTTGCATTCATTACAAATTAGGGAAAAAAGTTTATATATTGTGCAGTGCCTACCACACCTCTCACACGCCGAAATTTATTATAATCAGCTCCACAACTGATGGGTCCTCTGCAGAACTTAAGTGACTTCCTTCTCTGAATGAAACTAGTCAGTTAGCAATAAAATGGCACTGCTCAATGTTTCAGTTCCTGGGTGTACTGTCTTATGTGCAGAGTGTACATATCCTCCATGTACATTTTTTTTATCTGTGTGTGTGTGCCTCCCACATCCTAAAGAAGATATAACAGTAGGTGAACTTGTGTTATCTAAACTGCCCATAGGGGTGTGGGTGTGTGTGTGCATGTGTGTTCTTCCCACATCCTAAAGACATACCAGAAGGTGAACAGGTGTTATCTAAAGTGTGTGTGTGTGTGTGTGTGTGTGTGTGTGTGTGTGTGTGTGTGTGTGTGTGTGTGTGCGTGTGGGTGTATACACTTTATAGCAGTCCGGTTTTCTGTCCAGGGTTGTTTCTTTATGAAAAACAATAACAAAAAAATCCACTTCTTACCAATAAACCATCTGGTTATAATCCATCAGCAGCAGGAGGCAGACATGGCCTGTTTTGTCACTTCAGCCTCAGGAGAAGAGCATGCATATTTTGCAGTTTTGAGCTGGCATAGGACAGGGAGTGGTGTTTACAGAAAAGTTGATATGACCTTCATTTAATGAAACTTGACACAACTCAGCTCCCTAATAGAGCTTCTGATTACTTAAAACCGTCTTACTAGTGTGTCACAGCGCTGCATCAAGTCCATGTTTTAAACGTTACTGTGACACTGCCAGCTCAGCTATTTGGAATTTTGTCAATAATCATGTGTCATTTCTGAATATCAATATGGTTCATATGCTTTTCTTACAAATGTAAGAGAACTATATGTTATGTGTATATATAGATATATATATATATATATATATATATATATATATATATATATATATATATATATGTGTGTGTGTGTGTGTGTGTGTGTGTGTGTTGAACAGGGTTTGTTGGACAGTACTGCACTTCAACAATGTAACCACAGCATACCCTGCTGGAACATAGAAGATTAACTTACAAAACTTCAAGAAAATAAGTTGAAATTAAGTGCTTTACGATGTGCTATACAAGTTAGTTTTAATGCAGCAAGCAGACACAATGTCTACAGCTAGAAGTTTTTCTGTTGTCTGAAAAGAAAAGTAATTACTAGGTTTAAAATGTAAAGTGTTTTATGACTTCCATTTATGAGCAAAGATCTGAGAGAGATGCATTTCTCATACAGAGATGTTAAAAATCTATTAGTTTCTGTTTTAGCCTGGGAATTGAAGTCAGGGGACAAAGATTGATGTCATCCAGGCTAACCCAGAAGTAATATATGATATTAATTTAAGAACTCTCTCAGATTGAGAGACTAGGAATTTTGTGTTTTGTCTTGGACCTAGCAAGAACATTCATTCATCTGCATTTGCCTTTCTCTGTAAGCAAGAGTTAGGGCACAGTAGATACAGATAGGAATATAGTAAAGATTAGTTTAGATGTTTTCTGTATTTATTTAAGACTGTCCTGCAATGTTGTTTTAAAATATTTCTTATGACTCTGAACTCTGCAGTTACTGTGTTGTTTGAGTATTGTCTTGTTCTTTTATTATTATTAAATATATTTAAACATATCTTTGTGGCTGATATTTGTGAGACACATTTAAGCTCTCAGAATACTTGCATGTGCATTTGGTGACACTGTACAGGTCACTCCTAAATAGCCTTGCTCTTGGTCACACTTACCATTTGGAAAATAGTAACATTACACAGTAGGATTGGTCACCCTTTGTAAGGGCCTTCTAGTAGCTGATAAGGAGGCGCTGGTGGCAGTGATAACTACCTTACAGCCTGGGCAGAAGGGAGGCACAGCTAGTAAACCTGTGCCAGCCTTCCTCAGGTGTGTGTTGGTATATAAATCAAATCTCAAAGTGTGTGTGTGTGTGTGTGTGTGTCAGCTACTTGGGCAGTGACACAAAACACTGGTTGGACAGAGAGGGTGCTGGAGGTCTTGGCCTGACCCCTCAGCTGAGATCTTAACTGTATAGCTATGCCAGTGGGCAGTCTTATTGGGGATCTGGAGAAAGAGAGAGAGAAACCAGCCCCAGAACGACTGTGAGCTCTGTGTGCTCTTAACAGAAATTGTAATTTACTGTGTGTGTACTTGTCATCCTCCCATTGTGTACATCCCTCACTGTTGCCAGTGGACAGGACTGAGGCACCTTGATTACTGGGCCAGTGCAAGGGTGTCACAGTTACCTCACTACAATAAAATAAACATAGCTGCTATAGTAACACCTCCACATAGCCTTGTACTACTTTTGGAGTTGGCAGTCACATGTATGCATGGATCTGGGGTACAAAACAAAACAAAAAAGTTTTTCATTTTCCACATGCCTCATGATGTTTTATTGATCAGACTTAATATTTTGTCACATCACTGCTTGTATTCTCACTACAAATTAGATGTGCCTTGTTCAAGGATTCTACAATGCTCCTTTAACTCACTTTGTAGTGTGACTTTGGTGAGGGCAGCAATCTAATTACATCTGAGAGCCGTAAAGTTTGTTTGTAAGCACAACCCTATAGGTGACTGCACACAATGTTTGTGGAAATGGTGACTCATCAGCCGCAAAAAATTATATTATGCCTCTAAAGGATTTACATGAATTTTCTCATAATAAACCTCACCTTTGTGGTAGTACTGAAATTTGAATGCATGTACAGTAAACCTGGAAGTCTCAGGATACCATGCAAACAGAATTTGCTCTTGTTTGTACCCCTTGACTGAAATGCAGGTATGTACTGTTTTAGTAAGTATAATGGAAATGTATGTATTCATGCCGGTTGTCACAGTGTGATATCGCCACTGAGACATTCCTCAGAGGTAATGACGAAAGGAAGCTGTAACATTAATTGGCAAAAAAAGACAGAGAATAGCTGAGAAATTTTCACGGGTTGTTAGTACTTAACTGGAGGCATGTTAAGTAGCTGGGTCTTTCAGCTTTCACCTGCTAGTCAGGTAATTAAATTTAGGAGGAGAGACAACTGCCAGTATAATCAGTGGTTAGAATCAATATGGCACAAGTTACAGAGTCTTATTGGAGCAGTCTGGAGAATCTAGAAGGGCAGACCAGTACACTGTTGTCGAGACAGGTGTACCTAGAGAGAGTGAGAGGACTGTAAATCACATTTCCTAAACGAATGGGAAGGGAAGGAAGAGCATTCAGTTCTTTGGCATGAATTCTTCATCCAAACAATAAAATAATATGAACAAAGCAGACAAAACAAACCATAAAGGTAATAAATAAATACTGAAAAAATGGCTATAAAACAAATTTATTAAATGAGAGTAAATTTAATAAAAATAAATTTATTAAAACAACATCCCGTTAGTGCTTTCATCTTGGTAGAAGACTTCCTCAGATTGAATGCATCCACAAAAAACAAACATTTATAACAACCATAATCACATAACGTAATTAGTTAATTGATAAATGTTTAATTCTTTCGAGTTTTAAATAGACTTTAAAATTTTCTTTTGCATTTTAAATAGACTTCAAAATTTTTGAATTCTTTGCCCCAGATTGTACTACCTGGATTATTGGTCTGCAATGGAGCTGATGTGGTAAAATGATTCTTTTTCTTTGCAAATGCATTAATGGCAACAGACTATTTGTTTGTCATGTTTTCTGGTATTGCATGCCAAAACCAGTGCCAAGAGACTATTTTCACCTTGTAAGCGTTAACCTAAAGACTGTCCAGTACGTGCATTCCTTTATCTGTACAATAGGATTTATCCTGAGACTACAATAGACATGACCACAAACATTGTAGTTACATTGTTGGTCTTACTTAAAAACTATTGCTTTACCTATATCTTCCTGTTAACTAATGAGAAGATTTTCTTACACGCTGACACACCACCTTCTTTTTTCTTTTGTTTTGTAGTAAGATTTTTTTCTTTTTCATTATTTGTGCTGCTTTGTGCATCATTTTTCTAATTTCATTCCTGTTCATCTTTTTCTTCTTTACATTTCAGTTGTTTTTTATTATTTTATTTTAATGTCGTCGCCTCTAAGTGCTAGACTTGTAACTGTAAGTGTTTTGACTTAGAAAAATGTAGAAGAAATATACTAATCAGCAAGTAATGAAGCCCTCTGGAAAAAAATAAACTTTTTTTTCCCATTGGGCTGTGCCCTGTATACTCCTGATAACTCTGAGACTGCTGCACCCTGGAATAAGAGGGATATCCTGAGATGTGGCAATCTCGTATTTAGTACATATTCATATCTTTGAACTTTCCATGTCAGTCAGACATTTGAGGACTGCAAATGTGATGTTCAGAATTTGTAAAGAAACCCTTTGTTTGGTGGGCTTGTTTAGGTTTCATTATATATAAAAAATGCACGTGATATATGTATATATGGGATTAAGTGAAATAAGTGAATGACCAAAATGTCAGTGTGCTAAACATTGACAAAGTTGAAAATGTGAATGTCAACACACAAATATTCATGCACAGAGAAACAGTCTCAGCACATACAAAATTTCACCAAAAAACAACAAAAAGCATATTCCCACATGACCAGGATTATTAGCTTTGTCTGACAAATCTGTTGTAACACAAAACATGGTTCAAGTGATAACAAGGCATCACTAATCTCTTCTTTTAAATTTCTTATCTTGATTTTAACCGCTGGCTACTGCAAGACACCAGGAGGAATACAATGGCAGCTGATTTCTGGAGAGATTTCTCCAGCACTTTAAATATGCTCCTGCTTTGGATGACAACATTATATAAATACATGCTGCAGTTCTCGCTCTGTTTCTAATAGATCATAAGTAATGTCTGGTGGGCTGCTGCCTCTCAGAAAGAAGCATGCCATTATACAGATATTCAATTTTCACTTGCCAAGGAAGTTCCCATTATGACTCTGACCTGTTCATAGAGCCTGGTCAGTGGTACAGCAGGATCAACCTGTAATGTGACTGAGATGGCCAGCAACTAAAGGTTAAAAACAAAAGTCTACACGTGAGTTTCTGATCTAGCTATTGTTACAGCCTTATACTGCTGCATACAATAGTACAGCATGCCTGTAAAATGCCAGCTCCGTTTTGTTTTTTCAGCAGATTACAGTTAAACATTTTCAGATTCACTCAAGAATTATTTGCTCACCTTTGTAGTAAAACAAGCAGTAATCGGCAAGAACAAACCATCGCCTCTTCCATAACCTCATTCCAGAACTGTCCTGTAAGTGTAAAAGTGTAAAAGAAATGCTTACTTACTGAATAATGCTAATTCTAATACATTACACATGGTGTTTCAGAAAAGAGTTACAGTGATGCAGTTTTGCATATTATGCATACCTCGAAAAGTGGATATTTCCAACAAACAAAATAATCCTAGATTCGAGTAACTGACTAGTACTTTAATGGGATTTCTCTATAGAATACATACTGCAAGGCTGTGGTTGGTCTGTGAAATTTATACATGTGCAAAGTGAACACATGGCTCTAAAACAATTCAATACATAATATATTTTAAACACTATTGGCATCAGTCATACTGCCTTCATGTCATACATCAAAGATATGACTTATAAAAAAGTCAGAAGGCAAACTGAAGACAAAAAAACTTGAAACCATGACAAAGGTCACAAGCTCAGTACAGAAAATGCATACTTTTATTACAAAATAAGCACAGGATAAGCTCTTTCATCTAAACAGACTTCATTAGATGAAGTTTCAGTAATTAACCAGTTTAAACACCAATAAATGCAATCTGGTCTGCTTCTACATTTTGAACTTTCACAAGTTCGAATTTCTTATGGTCAAGACCATAAGATCAAACTTGTGAACATTCAAAATTTAAATAAAAAATAAAAACCAAAAAAAAATTTAATTTTTTGCAGTGTGCACCCCTGCACCCCCCAGCCTCCCTGCTGATTAAATATACCAACTCCGAGATCACACTACAGCGAGTAAAATGGTAAAGATACCATACCGCACTGTACCACTATCTTTATTTAAATGGTTTGAACTTTCACAAGTTTGATCTTATGCTCTCGACCATAAGAAATCTGAACTTGTGAGAGTTTGAAATTTAGAAGTAGACCCATGCAATCAAATGACTGAGAACCCCATTCCCTTATAAACATAACTGCAATCAAATAAACAGTGGATCTTCAGTTTAAAATTTTAAAAATATGCATAAACAAACATACTCCTATTATTTGCAACAAAAAAAACAATGTTATAAACAGAACAATTATTAAATCACTAAAACAAAATACCAGTGTCTTACATTATGTAAAAAAATTGCAAGAGAATAAAGTTTTCTATTCATCACTAAAAAGAGTATTACAAACCAATCATCAAGCTAAAAGCCTTCATTTTCAATAGACTAGAAATGGAGGTGTGTTCATTAATCCCTGGCCAGTTATAGGCATTACACTTCAATTGCCAATGCAGTTCTTGCCTTTCCAGTATTAGTTGCCAGGGACCACCCCTGTTACTTCTAAATAAAAATAATATATGAATAATGTAGTTCCATCCTGGACTTCATATCACAGCATCAGATGCCTTTGCAATGGATACAGTATACCATAAACTTGGCAGTATAACGGTAGTCTCTGGTAAACATTTTTGACTGGGACAGTGTAAAAGAACAATACTTACCCCACTGCGAGTAAAGTACATGAATACTCAAGCCTAGCTTCCCTCTGCCTTTTCCAAAGATTGCAAAATGCACTGCTGCATGTATAAGGCAACCCTTTCCCTTCCCCTAACCCAGAGATCAAGTAATCAGTGCTCACATTCCTTACAAATACTTATATAATACTCACTCTCTGGGGATATCCCCTCCCACCTTCTGTATACTTCAGTGTACCTAAGGTGGAAGGGGGTATCCCACCTTCCATGTTAACAGCCAAGGGACACCTCTATCCTGTAAAGCAAAGTGTGCTAAGCACTGTCATGGACTATCTCCCTCCAACCTGCTGTAGTGCAAAGTATGGTGTCCTTTGTCCCATAGCTTGCCCCTCTTCCCATATACTAAAACATGCATTATTCACTGGCTGCCCTACAGTTCACTCCTTTCTCATGCTGCCATCACTGCTACCATGACTTGCTCTGGTAAATCATGCTTAAATGTTGAAATGTAGACCGACTCATGAATATAGGTTGACAGGTATATGCCAGGCTAATATCATCAGGGCCCTGTGCACCCCAACCTAATTGAGTCCCTATGTATTACAGGTGTTTATTATTCACAAGTATGTTAGTTTGAAAGTTTCTTGATGTTGTGTGGAGGGTATGTTAGTTTGGGCATTATTGTCTGTCTCTATCAGACACATGGGGAGTCAGACTCAGGGTGAATTTCTTTTCATATGTCTGTTGCATATGTCTGGTCAGGTACATGCCAAAGGGGGAATTATTCTCAATGAAGTGTCTGATAAGGGCTGAATAAAGTGTCAGTATGACTTACTCATACCTGGATGCCATGCCCTTATTTATAAGTTGTGAAATACAGTTTGATTTTCTTACTAATGTGGCTACATGTTGATCAAAAGCTAGGCTACTGTCTTCATCTATTCCTAGGGGATTAGTGTCTTCATCTATTCTCTTAGGGGTGTCTTTATCAATGGAGTAATTCGGCTAGGTGGCAGTTTTCCCAAAAGGCACTATAATGCATTTCTTGGCACTGAATTTTAATCCATGATATTGGCACCACTCATCTGCCTGTGTTAGCCTCTCTTAGAAGATCTTTGTGTCATGGGAGAATTCTAGGATAACTCCTAACTTGCAGCCATGCATGAACTTGATTAGTCAATGGCCATTGACATTAGCCTTTACCTCCATAAAGTAGATGCCAAATAGGACAGGTCCCAGCACACAGCCCAGAGCATTGCTATCTAGTCTCTCAGTGGCAGTGATCCCACCAACTTCCTGGATCCTGTCTGTGAGCTAGCTGACAATCCAGTGAATTATGCAGGGGTTTATGCCCAATTTGGTGAGTTTGTTAACTATACTGTAGTGGGGTACCATATCTAACATTTTAGCCAGGTCAAGGTAGGTGATATAAACCATCTTCCCATCATCCATTGCCTTGTTGAGCTTCTCAAAGAACTCCACCAGATTTAGTAGGCATGACCTTCCCTTGCCAAACCCAAACTAAGTTGAGGCCAGTGTCTGAATGTTGCCTATGGTTTTGTTGATCATCTCCACGGTAATTAATTTCATGGCTTTGCATGTTAGACTAGCCAGACTAACAGGTTAGTAGCTTTCAGGGTCAGTTGATGGTCCACCCTTGTGAAGTGGGATAAATGTTGCAGTCCTCAAGTCTCATAGTAAAAAATCTTGTTTTGAGGCTATAGTTGAAATGACTCAAGTGGTCCTGATAGGTCATGTTTCAAGCTACTTAAGAGACATCCTGGGATATTGTTGGGTCTCCCTGAGGCTGTATTTTTGGCCTTAGTGAGCACTGTCAGGACCTGCTCTCTGTTAATAATTGGGGGGTATGCTAGCAGGTATCTCATGGGGGACCTGGGGGTGAAGTTTGAGATGACTTTTTCAGCCAGCAAATTCGCTATGTCTCTCTTTTCAGTCAAGGTGTCATCCCTAACCACCAATTAGACACACTGATGTGTGCTGCCTTTGAAGTTTCGGACATAGCTGTAAAAGGACTTCTGGCTGTCTTTAGCCTGTGAGGCTATCTTGACCTCGTAACTGGCCTTGTTGGACTTAATTAGCCCTCTTAGTTTTCTGTTTACTTTAATTAGAGAGCTCCTATCATTATGGGAGCTGCTCTTCTTGATTTTAGCCATGACTTTTTCCTTTTGTTATATACTCTATTAAGGTTAGGATTTCACCACTGAGGTTTATTTTTATGTTATTTTTCTTTTGGGCGTACTTCTAGGAGGTACAACAGGCTCTCCTCTAGTAGGTACAACAAGCTCAATACATCTATTTACATGGTCGTACAGGATCTCTGTGAACAATTCCACATAGGTTGCTGTGAACTCAGGGTTGAGAGGGGCATTGAAGATTGACAAACTTTCACTTAATAGGTTGTAGTTTACTTTGTAATGATTCTTAACTGTTACAGGTTTTCTGGGGTTACTGAGCTGATTTTTATTTAGAAGGTGACAGCCTTGTGATCTGACCTCACCAGTGAAGGCATGATTGGGAGGGAGGTGTAGTGATCTCCCTTATTGGTGAGTACCAGGTGTGCCCACTATCTGGTCATGGGTATTTGTGTTAATAAAATTCAAGAATCTTTATGCCTGTGTGTATGACACAGTATATGTTTTCCAGTCTATAGATGGGTAATTAAAGTCTCTCATGTATAGGGTATTTGGTTTAATGGTGAGTGTCTCCAATAGATCTAGGTATGAGCTATGGGATTCTAGGGACAGGGGGTGATTTACAGCTTGCTAGGATATGGTATGGGACTTTGTCTATGGTAATTCACACGTGAACAAATTCCAGGATATCGTCCTGTTTAACCAACTTAGAGTTATATAGACTGAATCTCCTCCACCTCCTAATGTCCCTGTCTGCACAGCTGATGGTCTAAATGTCAGGAAGGGACTGAAGCCTTGCACTGCCAGAGTACTTTCTGCAGATTTAAACCATATATCGGTAATGGCACAGATGTCTATATTCTCCATGGTGAGGAGAGCTTATGGGATGTGGAGGTTCTTGTTTAGGCTCCTAGCATTGAGCAGTAATGCTTGCTGGATTCTTTGTGTTTTATTTACTATGTTGGTAGGTTTCCCAATTTGGCATTGCCTAAAAAAGGCTGTAAAGGGGCAGAAAAAGTTTTAGCCAATATTCAGAAGCCTAGGGGAGACAGGTACAGACCATCCTTTGCTAATCAATGATGTTCATTAACCAAAGACACACAACCATGATGTCTGTTCCAGAGAGGAGGGTGCCCCCACAAACCATACATGCAGGGAGAAATTCACTGAACTCTCCCCTTAAATATAATTGATTTACAATTTAGAGGTCATTGTATCTTTGCTGAAGGTATGCAGTGACTTGATAGAATAAGCAGCTTGCACAATTACACAGAAGTTTTACAAATGTCTATGGATTTCACAAAAGTATACACATACTGAGTAGCACAAGCATTTGTCAGATTCAAAAAAGACAATCTGAGATAGAGAGACAACAAAGATACACTAAAGCATTCAAGGAAACATGGAAAATACAAAGATGAGAAGGAGAAAACAAAACTGGATATGCATAATTAGACAGCAAAATGTAAGGGACAGAGTAGAAAAGAATGCAGCCATCAGAACTTGTGGCTGCGCAGTGTATCCTGGAAATGCTGCAGCAAAATACTCTTAATGACAAGGATAGCAGTCTGTAAAAGAAAGTAATTTTCTTAAACAAAAGACATGTTTAAACATTCTAGTTTAAATCTGCCACAAGGAGCTCTAACCACAGGTTCCAAAGGATTACTAATTATCCACTCACTTATATTATTTGCACTCAACCAAATTAGTCCAGCTAGGCCAATTACTTTTTTACTGAGGAGTCACACAGTGACATTCATACTGAGTAGCGGATATTTGGACAGGGCTCCATGGAACTTGCCCTACTCTTTTTGATAAGAGCTCCATCATGAGACACACTGATATCCCTCTCACCAGGCTGAGTAAGAAGAATGTCACAGTCAGTTGCTTATCAGAGGGTAGGATCCACCACATTATGCACGCACTTAGGTCATTGGCCCACATATACCAGTATGACTCATAGTCCATGTGGGTGTAAATGACCTGAAACATACCTTCACAGACTATATGAAGAGAGAGATCATGGAGCTCTCAGAATATGTGTCCCAGGCTGGTAAGAGCCTAGCACTGAGTAGCATTCTACCTTCTCCAAGAATGATGCCACAACAAGAATAGAAGATGACTGACTTTAATAACTGGCTTAGTTTCTGGTGTCATTCTAAGGGGGTGCAATATCTGTCAGCATGGAAGGATACTCTCAACAGACCTCTCTGCTTTGCCAGGGATGGTCTACACCTCTCCCCTCTAGGCTTTCAAATATTAGTTAAAACAATGTCCTCCCCTATAGTGCCTTTTTTAGGAAATGCCAAAACTGAAAGTACTTCCGACACAGCAAAACAAAAGAAAATCTAAAGGTATTACTGCTCAATGTTATGAGTCTAAACAAAAAAACTCCACTCCCTAGAAGCTCTCTTCACCCTAGAAAATGCTGGCATCTGTGCGGTCACTGAGAAGTGGTTTTAAAGCTGAGGAGAGTACACGGACAGTGCAAGGTTATAATGCCTTACACACATTTAGACCAGCTACTACACAGACAGGGACTAAAGGTGGAGGTGTCTCAATTTACTTCAAAACTAAATATACTTAAAGCTTGGTCAAACAGGACAATGCACTTGAGCTGCTCCATGTTCAAATCACCATAGGAAAAATCCCATACCACTTCACTGCAAGCTATAAGCCCCACTCTATGTCCCAGGAAACCCATACCATGTATTTAAATGTCTTGGAAACACTCACCATCCAACCCAATACCATGTTCATGTGTGACTTTAATTACCACACTATTAAATGGGAATCCTACACAACACCAAACATACAGGCACAGAGATTCCTGGATTTTGTAAACAGACTTCCTGAACCAGATTGTCAATACACCAACCAGGAGTGCAACCATACTGGATCTGATCCTCACTAATACGGGAGAGTGCTGCATACCCCCTAGGGTAATGTCTTCCCTGGTAAGGTCAGACCACAAAATGGTCTCCTTTGAAGTAAAAAATAAAACCTGGACCCACAGCTAACCCTGGAATATTCAGGAACTACTCTAAGGCTAACTTCCTGTTATTAAGTGAGAACCTGGCAAAATTTCAAGAGCCCATAAACCTTAAGAACACTACTGCCGATGCAGAACTGTTCACAGAAACCCTATAAAAGCATGTTAATAGCTGTACAGAGAGAGCTGTACCCACCAGGAAGAAGTACAGAGCTAACTCAAAAAACAAGCCACCTTGGTAGAATCAAAAAAAGTAGGCTGTGTAAGAGAAGGAAGAAAATCATGGCAAAAATTAGGAGGTGCAGCAGCCAGCAGGATAAAAGTGCTCTCATCAAACTAAGCAAATAACTCAGAGGACAAGTAAAGTCTACCAAAGCCAATTTTGAGGTAAATTTGGCCTCTCAGGCCAAGGAAAGCCTCAAAGGCAATACACAATTGTATGCAGAGCTCATTGTAAATGGAGCCACCTATACTGAGCCAGGAGATATAGCAAACCTACTGGCCAACAAATTCAGCTCCACCTTTACCCCTTTCTCCCCCTCAACCTTCCCTCAGGTAATATCATCAAATATAATTATCACTGCTATCACAAGGGAACAGGTCCCTAATGCTCTCTCTAAGGCCAAGAACACTGCATCAATGGGTCCAAACAATATCCCAGGATGCCTTCTAAATAACATGAAAAATTATCTATCAGGCCCTCTGGAATAGCTATTTACTGTAGCCTCCAAACAGACTTCATGCCTCATAAATGGAGAACAGCAACAGTCATCTCTCTGCACAGAGATGGGCCATCTACAGACCTTGGAAACTACAGACCCATAAGTCTCACTGGTCTTATATACACACCATGGAAAGAATTATTATGGAAATGATCAATAATGATATAGTAAACCTCCAGACACTGGACCTAACTCAGTTTGGTTCCATCAAGGGCAGATCACGCCTATTCAACCAGGTGGATTTCTTTGAGAAGGTCAACAAAGCAATGGATGAGGGCACTGCCTACCTTGACCTGTCCAAGGCATTTGACACAGTACCCCACTCAGGCATTGTCGACAAACTTAAGAGGTTAGGTACAAACCCATATGTCACCCAGTGGATAGCCAACTGGCTCACAGACAGGACCCAAGAAGTTAGAATTGGGGAGTCCACTTCTACAAAGAGGCCAGTCATAAGTGGAGACCCTCACGGATGCTGACTAAATTTGCAGATGATCGCAAATTAGGAGCTGTCATTGAATCCAACCCTGACACAAATGGTCTCAAGAAGAGCTGACAGACAAACAACTGGTGTCACAGCCATGGACTAATAGACAGCAATCTAGCCTTTGACAATCACATGTCTACAGTAGTGAGGAACCATCGCATGTCTACAGTAGTGAGGAAATCATTCTGTGTTGCTCACCTAATAAACAAAGGTATGACTTCTACATCCAATGAAGTCATTGTTCAACTGTATTCAGCATTCATCAGCCCTATCATTGAGTACAATGCCCCCCTTTGGTATGCACCTAACCAGGCATATATAACAACTGGAATGTCCACAGAGGTTCCTCACTAAAAGAATACAAGGAGTAAGTAAAATGTCCTATGCAGACTGCCTCAAGGCCCTATCCTTCTACTCTATCTCCTACAGGCTGTTGAGGGGAGATCTATGCCTGGGATACAGGGCATTGTCAGATCCCACTCTGATGGACCTCCTGCATATCCACAAAACAAACAGCACCAGAATTACCCAAAATAAAGACTTAAACCTTGCCTGTGATGCAAATAGGACCTGCTGGACAGACAGGTGTGTATCCCACAGACTACCCCATCTCTGGAACAGGCTCCCCATTAATGTGAAGCAGAGATCCTCCCTAATCCAATTCAAGTGCAACTTGGACAATTGGATGGGAAACCAGAAATTTATCCCTGGTTTAGCACCTATGTCTCTAATGAACACAGGTAACCTGTAAATGGTTCATCTCCCAGGCCCATGCTTACACTTATCAAGGGTAGCAGAACTTGTCAGAGATTTCGGATGCAAGTTTAGGCTTAAAAAGGCCCTTGTGGTCATTAGCCTAGTAAACACCTATGAACCTATGCTGTGTTATTCCTTACATCCATGTGCGTGACCAGTTCAAGAGTGAAAAACACCTGTTGTCCTGCACTGCAGTGTCACAACTAGGAAAATAACCCGGTGTGGTAATAGAAACTACACACTTCAGATTTTCCAGCACCAAAGGCGACTCTGCTATCTGTTGAGCTACTGAGACTGTACCACTGGTACAGTGCCAGCTTAATGAAAGGGCTACTAAAAGTGGTAATTAGCAAAGAAAAGTGCTAACTGCTAGCAATTGAACCACAGGTGTCAGTTACTCATTATGTACCCTGGGTAGAGACCCAAATTACTGACGTTGCTATCACAAGTAGAAATAAGCAACTGCAAGGGTTAACTGCTAAATGTTTAACTATGTATGAAGAAATACTGATGTGTATAGAGTTAACCAAACAGACTGTGATCTTTACCAAAATAACATTTAGTATGCACCCTTAGCCAAGGCATATACAATGGCTTCATTAAACAAGTAAAAGTGTGCACTGAGATAGGGCATTATACCCCAGGGTAGAAGGAACGTTTTATTTCAAGGAACTTTTTGGTAATTTTTTTAAACACAGCAATAACCCCTTGTACAGAACTAAAACAGTGAAAGTTAATTCCTTATTGTTCACACATTAAAAGTAGTGTGATGAATAAGGCAAATGCTCTGCTACCAGTCTGATGTCTTAGTTCCACCATGCCTAATACAAATACTTGGCACTGCATTACAGAAAAAAACTTTTCCAGAACATAAATACCTGCAGCACCCAAGTATCCTTGCTACAAAACATACCACATGACACGTTTGAGGGCTCTGAGCTCAATTATATTATCATTTAATACTTCTAAGCATACGAACTGCTGCTCAGAGTTCACAAGTAGATGAAGGAAGCTAAGTGGTTGGGAAAAGTGAATGAAAACAGAGGATCCTCAGTGAGTGGTTAAGAATAGGATATACAGTTAGGAAGGGGAAGATGGGATAGGCTACAGCTAGATAAAGTGGAGCTGTGGAGATGTATGTAAGGATAGAAATTAGCTAGGTAAGGGTGCAGACAGTGAGTGGAAAGGGAACGAAATAAACCGTGTGTGAAGCTCTCATGACGCTTCACAGGGCGTAGCAATCCCATTCACTGCTCTGCTAAATAATCACAAATAAAAACACACCTTAGTGCATGTTTTTTAATGCAATTTTTTACTAGAGGTGTACTAGAGTGTCTCTGGAATGATGGACTTACTGGAGATATTTTGAGCAGACTAAATGCAAGGGGCATCTCATCAAAGCTGAGCCTCGACATAATGAAGAGAGCAACCGTGAGCACTAATGACATTATGGAAAGTAGATACACAATGTGCCCTGAAGTAGTCCATCAGCAGAAAAATGCCCTGTCTATTGTTTAAATCATTATGTTAAGCAACTCTCATCATCAGGGGATGATTGTAACAAGACCCAGAAAGATACTAAGCCATAATGCCATTCCAGTAAAGAATGACTGTGTGCAAAACAAGTCCTTTGAACTAAGAAGTCAAATAGTTTATGCAGAAGTTGGTCAAGTTGTAAGATGTTGAAAAAAGGCAAAGAAATTTGCACAGGAGCAGGATTTTCATGGGTGAAGGACTTGAACAGTCTCCAAAAATCATCACGGTATACCAGACTGGATTTTAAAAGACACTAGGTATTTAAAAAGACTACATATTGCCATAATCACTGGCTGATGAGACTCATGGTCACCAAAGAAAAAACTTGTGATGTGCTGTGAAACTAAGCAGGTCTTATTATAACTTTATTATAACATTTAGCAACCTGGCAAGGGGACAACGGTTGTTGAAACACCGATGTTTGTGGATCACAATTTCCTAGAAACTACCGTGCAGCAGTAGGGAGCAGATTTCAGGTACCACAATGTGTCAGTTGCATAAGCTAAGATACAAGTTGCATTTTCCAACAAAGTTGAAAGTGTTTTTTATTTTTTTTTCCAAACAGGAATGGACTGCTTACCATGTCTCAGTCACTGATGAACATGCAACAAGAGTTACTGCAACTGTAGTGTTATGTCTGCAACAAGTCTTTGGCAGATGAACAGGACAAAAGGAGTTAAGGTCTGGACTCTGTTGAATTAGAAGAGTGGAAAAAAGTCAGAGCAATGGGCAAGCAAGGCAGTGATTACCAGCACATTGGGAAATATACATTGCGAAGCCAGGTGTTGCTTGTCAAATTGAATGGACACTTAACTGATCAGAATTAATGCTAACAGTGGCCAGGGATAGTGTTGTAAAGGGAAGGCTACACAGTAGGTACTACATGACAAAGTGTTTCTTGACTTGACCTTTGAAATTTTGCAATTAAGTTTCCCAGGAATTAAATTATGGGCTACTGAAATAGAGTGTCTTCATAGTGGATACATGGATTGCGCCTTTTGTGCCTGACAAATGATTTTCAACTACATGACAAATAGTCATAATCATGGCCATAAAGATTTTTTTTTTTTTAACACACAGGATTTAATGGATTCTCTGTCGGACAGATGCTTAGGCTGTGCATGATACTGATGTGTCTGTGTCTTACTTTCTAATTATTCCATGACTATAGATTTCCATTCTCCAGTAGGCTTAGCAATAACTCTTGATATGTTAGGTGCTTAATAATGCAACCTATTTGTTGTTCTCTTCAAAGTTAAATATGTGTGATGACTCTTCAAATGATATAATCCCCACACCTGAAATGGACACATATGCAAAGTTGTAATTATGCTCTCGATGAAAAGATTTTTTTTTTTTTGGATACTTAAATGACTCTAAATGGGGTTGATGGTCAAGGGGCACATGATAATTATTGTGTAATGCTTTCATATTTAATAATTCTGTTATAACTATTAACCCTCATCTATCAGGAGGTTTGATAATGGTTTTCATTATGTTAATCATTTAAAATGCATCATTCATCCATGTCAAATATGGCCAATGATTTTTTAAATAGAACAGTATTTGATTAGTGGTGCACTGGGACTGTGTGCTACTACCACATTAAGACTGACTATAAGTATGACTTGAGAATCGCCACTCACATACAGTTTTGTAAAACTGTTTTTCCATGATTATTGGATTTGTGTTAGATAGGAAGCTAGTAACTATTTCGTATGAATGATAATCACTCTTAACTAACCTAAACTATAAGGGATTAACAGGATCATGCATTTTGGCATAGGTTCTTATTTAAAGAACACTATGTATGTATGTCTATTGATAGCTGTTAAGTCAAGGACACACCTTCTGACTTTCATAATATTGTAATGCATGGAGCACCCCTTGATTACACTCTGAAAATGACGAAAAGGAAGCTCATTAAGCAGATTTCTGACATATCACACTAGTTAATTAACACAACTATCTACAATTCTTTTTTTTGGACAGTCAGTAATCTTAGACATTGAAAAAGAAATTAGAAGAATGAAAGTAAACACCTTTTCTAAATTATCACTTAAGATGTAGTCACACATACATTAATAGAAAAGAAAACAAACCATATTAGCATTTTTGCTTACAAATAATACATTACAACATCTCTGTCTTTATGACAACTGTTTTTAGCTCAGCATTACATAAACTGCTCAGTTCCTGCCTTCCCTTATGCCTCGCTCCTCCTCCTGAACATTATTCTGCATGCACTGTTCCCGCAAATCCCATTTACCGCTATCCAATTTGCTCATACCCTTTTCTAAAGATCCTTCTTCCTCAGTTGGCTTAGGTTATGATTCCATTTTCAAGTAGCTGCTTTTTAGAAGCTAACAAAAATAAACTTAATAAGGTTTTACTATGTTTAGGGATTCATACTTTTAATTATTCAGAAAATGAATATTAAAGCAAAATCTGTGATATTAACTTTTTATCATTGTCTTTTTTTCTTAAGCAAAGACACTTGACAGTTAAGCCACTGTGCTTAAAAGCGGCTGCACAAAATGGTTTACTGGCTTTCAAAGCATATAAAAACACTTTGCAGTTCAATACACACATTCAGTAATATCATACAGTTTTCCGTGCTTTTTATTCTTCAGAAAATACGGACACAAAATCTGTTTTTCTATTAAGTTAATATTTTTTTCTTAAGCAAACTGAAAATTATATCTCTGCCTGTTGGACTGCGCTTCAATGTCCCCCTCACCCCTCCTGCTTTTATTCTTACCTAGCAGTACACTAAGCAGATAACATTTGCACTACAAAGAATTATGTTGTTGCCCATGAGGTTTATTTAACAGTGTGGACTGATGGTACTCTATTCTTCACAGAACTTACTGATATGCTAAACTTTCCAACATACCCTGCTCCATGTATGACTTCTTACACACACTGCCCTGCAAAACATTAACTGCCACCTAAGAAAATCAAAAGGTGCTGTGGAGCACAAGAGCCCCTGAGGTCATACCAATTAATTGGTACACTCAGGCTACTGCCGTGTGGTTCTTCTCATTTCTGAATATTACAGAACTTCATTACAGCACTGCAGTGGTGGTGCTGCGGTAGCATTGTCGCCTCACATTAAGACATTGTCCTGTTCAATTCTCAGCTAGAGCGTCTTCTGTGTGGAGACGTGCGTGAATGGGCGTACCTTCATTGAAGGTTGTGCGTCAGGGCCGGCACCTCGGCACATAAAAATCTACTACCAATCATTAGCGGACTGGAGTTCCGCTGTGGCGACCCCTAACCGGGAAAAGCCGAAAGACACAACAACAACAGAACTTCATTACAGCACAGTTGCAGTCTGTAAGAGTAAACACTCAGAGCAGCGAATTCTCTTACAGACTTGTTTTTCAGTTTGCCAACTGATTTGCATGCAAGATTATAGTACAGCAGGGTTTTAGAATTTGCCCTTACCAAGCTGTTATGCAGTCTTGGAGCTGGTATATATAATGAGTAGGGGGTACAAGGGGACTTGCCCCTGTAAAAAATTTTTTTGTTTTTGTTTTTCAATTTTTTTTTTATTTTCAAGTTTTTTTTAGATTTGATCTACAAAGACTGCTCTTTTTGCATGTGCTCAAAAGGATGTTTGCTATATAATGAGACAATCTACAGCATATAGAAAGCACCAGGAGTGCATCACATGGTTAAGCTGTACAAAGAACTTGCACTGCTTTACAATGTGCAATTATTTTTCACGAATCCTACCCACTGTTTGAGACTACTAGCGTGGATCGGCAGAGTAAATGCACATGCTCCAATATTTTATGTATAAAGAGGTGAACGTTTAGTTTCCATTGTTAAATGTATTCATAACAATGAATGTTCTTCTTTCTTGACCATTTTACTTAACATTGTTGCTGCTGTTGTCTGTTTCCTTCTTTACTAAAAGATACTGTTTATGCAAACCAAATAAGCGTGTTTTCTTTTTATCTACAGAGAAACTATTTTGATTTCATAAATTATGCAAATGCTAGAATGAAAAAGGACTGCTAAGTGTTTCTGTGACTGTGCATATGATCAACTCTGTTCTCTTCTATCGCCTTTTCTTAGCATTACATGATTCATTATTGCACACATCAGCATTAAGGTCAGGTTACAGTAAAAGGATTAAGACTATAGTAGTGAACGTCTTGTGGCCTATGTTTTATTAAGGGTCTCTCTCTCTTTTTTTTCTGCTTTGTTTTTTTGTTAAACAGTGTGTATGATAGCACCACTTAGAATTCTGGGATCGCTACTGTATGACACACATGAATATTTCAGGAGTTTTGTGAGTTAGTGATACCAATGTGATCAATTTATGCAAACATTTTTAAAGTTCTCCTGTGTCTCAGAAAATGCTTAATGCTGTGCTCTGAAACTGTTTCCTGTACGCATGTGTCTACTGAAATTATTAAATTTTGAAGTCTCTAGTTACATGCATCTAAAGGAAATTGGTGCAAAGCAACCAAAGCTTGCAGATCGATTCAGACTAGTTATGATGGATCATATGTCTATGACCTTGAAGCTCAGTTAACGACAGACAAAAATATCAAAATAATATATGCAATTCACAAGCAAAATGCAAAAACATAGTTAATTATAAGGTGATGTCTAATGTTTCAGTCTTCATTCTATGTCAGAATACATTCTTCTGGGTGTCTAAAATGCAGCTTCATAAAACAGCTCTTCTCCATATTTTTCTGGGAGGAAAAAGGAACCTCTTGATATTTTATTTATAATGTCTCATAGCAAAACAAATACTCATTTCCATTTAATTCCACAGGAAAGAGAACAGAAGATGGAAGGGGATAGAGAGTAATTCATGTCAAAAAGCCACGCACTTTAAGAAAGGAAAACAAGTAACAGTTGTACAGCTAACACAGAATGCTGGGTAATAAGGTATCTAAACAGTGGAGATGGAAAGTAGAAAAGCAGGATTTGAAAGAAAGAATTAAGAGAAAAGGAAAAAAATATAAAACAAAAACATAGTATCTCATAGGAGGTAGACTAGACAATGTGTGAGTGTCTAACATAGTTACAAACAAGTAAAATTAAATTCCAAAGGAAACACAATGTGATAACACTGTTAACCCAAAGAATTTGGCGAGCAAGTGGATAAAGCTAGAGGGCGCAAGAACAAGGGAAAAGACAAGGGACGGGGGGGGGGGGATAAGCAGCTACGAATGAGTGAATATGATGCACAACAATGTGAAAACAGGCATGGTCTTAACACTATAGAAATGAAGAAGCCATAGAAGAATTGAAAAGCCATTGTGACAGATGACATGACAGACAATATGCAGAACAAGTTAAAGAGAATGTTTGGCATGAACCGGGGGCCCTAGATCACAAGTGTGATCCCTGATTCTGTGAGTCCTGATACTTCAAAAAAATAAAATGTGTTTCAAATAAAAAACAGCAAATTCTGAAACTCGTCATAATATCATTAAAGAATGGGGTGGGGGGGTCTGCCCCAACACTCTCCTGCCTACTTACACATACCAAGTCAATGAATGCTGTGCTTTGAAGTAAGGGGAATTCTCCTAGCTACCATTGCCTCAGACTTTCTTATGTACATTGCACCATATTATATGTTTGTTCTGTTATCCCACTGATAGCAGTTATGGCCATCAAAATTTAAAAGCACCCACAACATGGAAGATCCAGAGGACAGTAAAGCAAACTGCACTAATGACATCCAAAACTGTGAGCAGCATCTTCTGCAGAGGAAAAGAAAACCTACAGTATAGGAGCCTGCAGCTTACACTGCACTATTTGGCCTGTAGGGGGAAGAGATGAGTATTACTGAGAAACAACCTTACTTTAACAGTTCATCAAGTAGAACAACATATAATTTTCATTTCTCAATCTGCTAATTTTCCACAAAGCTATGTTTTTCCTTTCAACTTCACTGACAATACAGCTGTCATTTATTCTAACACATGTATCTCTTGACTGACAGATTAACTAAATGACTGGTTCATATGACAGAACAGTGAACTTTTGATTTTTACAACCTATTTGAAAATTTACAACTATGATGCAAGACAGTACTTTTGTGCTGCTGTCAAACACTGTATTACAGCACGTGAGCCCCGTATTTTCAAATCGTCCTTTTCAGTGTCGTGCTCTTACCATAAGTGCCTATGTTCTGATGAGGATACGAGTGCTGCTGTGGTTCACCTTGTTAAGGAATTAAGAATATACTGCAAGTGGACTGAGCTGATGGGTCAAACCCTCACCAAGGTTTCATATTTTGTATGGCAGTTAGTGCACTGGATTAAGGCTGTAGTTCCTGTGGTGCAGGGTTTGATTCCCTCAGCCCTCATTTACCAACTGTGTGATCCTGAGTAAGTTACTTAACCAGCTGGGAATGTGGGTGAGACCCCTCAATGGTCTTCTGAACTGCAAGCCTAGTAACCACCTATGAAGCTATACGAACATTTCTTATGCTACGTTTGAGAACTAAGTGAGGTGATAACTGTCCTGAGTACCTAGCACTGTACCTTCTCAAGATAAACTGTGAACTCACTGCAGGGAAAGAACAAGATCCAGGACAAAACACTACCTTTCACAGCAGTATATGACAGCTTTTTCATGAGACGTTTCCTAAAGATGGATCCTGGATGTGACAGAATGTGAATTTATACATATATTTTAACTTGGCAAATGTCTTCCCAACAAATTGCAAATAGTAAACAAAAGAACACGTACCACGATGGTGGTGCTGCAGTAGCGTTGTCGCCTCACAGTAAGACGCTGACAGGTTCGACTCTCAGCTAGAGCGTCTTCTGCGTGGAGACATGCGTGAATGGGCGTACCTTCGTTGAAGGTTGTGCATTAGGGCTGGCAACTCAGCACGTAAAAATCAACTGCCAATCATTAGCGGACCGGAGTTCCGCTGTGGTGACCCCTAACTGTGAAAATCCGAAAGACACAACAACAACAACAACAACAACATAAATTAGCCTTGTGAGTGAGCTGTACTATTTTCAGTCTCATTCAGCAGAAATCTTAACAGAACAGCAAAGTACTGCAGGCTCCTGTTCTTAAGACATGCTAGAGTAATTCTCCATGGCAACGACCGCAAAACATTACCTTTCAATCTACATGATTTCTGTTATATGCACATAAAAGTTTTGCAATATTTCATCTTTTCTGATATAATGCAAAATCATTACTTGCTCTCATTGGTTAAACACAATCTTTAATTGATGTCCCTATACAAATAACAGTGTCATTTTATTAGAAGCCCCAAACAGTGAGTTTTGTAATGTTTTGGACACATATCTGCATAATATGTACCTGTAACATCAGGTGTAGTAATGCACAGTTGTTACTCTGGAGGTATGTGTCTCAAAGTCTGTTAAGTATCCAAGCAGCCGTTAAGACCAGCAGCCAAGCAACAGAATTTAATATCAGGTAGTGCACATCAAATACAGTCAACAAAGAGAACTAACACAATGAAAGTATAGCAGAGGTACTGCACAGACAAAGCAGGCAAAATAAAGGAAGCAGAACATATGCACAGTGTACTACACAAACCATCACTATCACAAGAAAAGCCAAATACTCATTTACAGAGGTATCAAGTTTCTTCAGAATAAATATGTATAACTTTCCAGTATCCTGCTGCATATCAACTGTCATGTAAATCATCCATGACCAAGATACCCATGCATTCAGTGTGCTTGCACCACTGAAAGATGCTCTGGGGAAAAGAACATGTGTGACGCCATGTCCCTCCACAAAATGCAATACACATGACCTGTATAGCATATAATGCAGATGAATGTTGTTTCCCCCAAGTGATGCAAGGTGCAGGCATATGATAATATGTAACACAACTTCTCAGCACAGTGAGCTGCACTGTTGCCAGATAATCCCCTTGTGAGGAGTAGTCGACAATACCTGTAAAGGTACCTCACACCTGCCCACTGAATCACTTTCCTGGTTTGGGTATGACAGGATGCATATATTTTACATGTGTGCAACAGTTACCTGTGTCTAAAGAAAAGTAAATAGAAGGACAACAGTAGTATCAGCCAATAATGCCTGTGGGTTAATATGGAGATACAGTGAAGCAGTACTAAGGCATGGCTGTTGCTCTCTGCATCTTCAGTTGTGATTCACATGGACATGTATACACAGATATAGTGCACTGTATTATACTTTTGTATTCCATGTTGACCTGCATATATGCTTTCCTAATGTAATGCATTTTGAATTAATTTCTATGTCCAGTCTGTTATATGAAGTATGTGGTAACACTTTCTTATTTTGTAAATTATCACTTTCTTCTACAGATTTCTTCCACCCAGTTTCATTATTTGTTCAACATCCATGATTTCTCTAGTGGAATATGCACATATTATGGCTCACACTTCCAACATACTGCATTTGTTTTTCCGTACACATATATTCCCAGAATATTAGCCAGGCATGCTATTAAACCACGGTACTCGGGAACAAAAATATTCTGCGGTGGTACGGCGGTAGCGTTGTTACCTTACAGCAAGAGGTTCTCCCATTCGATTCTCGGCTGGGCTTGGGAGTGCCTTCTGTGTGGAGTCTGCATGTCCTCCCCGTGGTTGGGTAGCGTTCGAAAGACATGCGTGCGTAAATAGGCGTGCCTTCGTTGAAAGCTGGGCGTCGAGCTGACACCTCGGCATTTTGTAAAAATCTACTGCCAGTCGTTAGTGGACTGGAGTTCCGCTGTGGCGACCCCTTACCGGGAAAAGCCGAAAGACAAACAACAACAACAACTCAGGAACAAAAATAGAAACAAATCATCCTTGTGATAAAAGCAACAAGGCTATCACAAACTAAAGGATCTGTTATCATGCTTGCTGTAAATCTGGAATCAAGCAATATCATCAATAAAAAAATATAACTTTAGCACCTGTTTATGAAGCCATCCTCTCACCACAACAGGGACATTAGGGTTCCTTTTGATGGAGTGATCTCTCTTACCAAAGCTGTGAACTTTACCACTGGACCTTGAAGCCTAAAACAAAAATAAAAAGATAATTTACTCCATTATTTACCTTAAAGCTTAAATCTCCAAATAAGTCTCAATAACAAAAATACTGACTTTCTGTAAAAATAAGAATTGTAAAAACAATAAATAGCTTCAAAAACACATAACTACAAGCAGTCTGCAGGAAGTCCAGAAGGATGAAAAAGCTTACTGTGTTTTTAAGGCTATTTTTCTAATGTTGTTAGTCTATTACTTATCTTACAATATTACTGCAACAAGCACAGATTATATAAAGTGTGTTTATAAGGCAACAATTTTATTATTAAAATGCCCACATCTCTAATTATCAATGCAAATGGAGGTGCATGGCTTTGCACAGTATGCAGTTCATGACTCTTTAGGTAAAAAGATAAGAACTACTAGAAAACCTTCCCTATTTTTTTCTTCATAATGGATAAACTATAAATCGTAAGAGATTTTTATTTTAATTTTGTTTGTCAACATATCTTAATTTCTTTGTGACAGTCGCACACTTTCTAGAAGTCCTTCAATGATTTTGAACATAGCTTCATGGTCATTCCATACATCAAAAATGTTTTCTGCAAAAAAAGTAAAATAAAACACTTCTTTATATTCATCCTGAGCTGTTCCATTAATGTCTTTAAACCATGTCAACTAGTTTATTTACATTATATTTGGTTCCATAGATAAGCAACCTGTTGGTTTATAACACTGACAGCAAGTTATCTGTCAATGTGAATTTCTCCAATAGGAAATAGTGCATGTTTGTGTGATGGTGCTATGTTGAACATGTTCCTGCAGTGTTATGAAATCTCATCAGAGCTTGCACATACCTGTACAAAACTAGCAGGAGAATGTAAACCTGTTAGCCTGCCCAAACTCACATAACCAGCCAGCAATACATATTATACACACCCATACTTCACCTTACCTGCCAAGTTTATTACTAACTATAATGATTAAGTTCTTCTTGCTCAATTTTTTTTAATGGCTTCTGTTGCAGATAGTAGCAAAGCATTTTCTATTCTGCTGAACTGCTTGTGTCATATGTGAGCATTTACAAGATGACTTCTCCAAAACTGCTTATGACATTTTGGGCATGCATGGGAAAGTATCTTTACTGACAAAACACTTACCATGGGGAAAGTAAACCGATTTATTTTATGGGATGTACTTATTAGCTTCTTCACATTTAGGTTTCAGATGTAGTTGTCATGGATATAAAGGTAATCTACACAGTGACTGAATTCCTACCCAAACTTATGCAGAACACTGATACTGATGTACAAGAAATTAAAGCGTGAACTACAAACCACGGAGAGCAGCTTCTACAGTTACATCATCACTTTAATCAACAGGAAGTACAACTAGTGGCATAATTTTCACAAATATCTAAAAACTATAAAAATATTGCAGACCTTCAAGCCCTTCCACATAACTCGGACTTAAAGGAACAACTTCAGCATCACAGGCTTGTAGGAGAACGTATAAGGTGTATACAAGCTGAAGTTTTTAAGGAAGGAATTTAATAACTTCCTGTCAACCTCCGAACCATCTACCATTGAAAGGGGTCACATGGTTCTCTCTCAGACACCAAACAACAATTCCCTCAACTATCTGATTTTTCACTGCTTGGATATTAATGATCAGGAGCTCATTTCATACAAGGCAAGGAAAATGGGGATTAGTTTATTAATCACCCAGTAAAGATTGCACCTAACCTCACTGCTGTCTTGTCTACCAAGCACAAGGCTTTATTCTTGCTTATACACCAGTCCCAAGAGTTGGGACTTGCAGATAAAGTACAATTGTATAAATTCTTACCCTAACAGTAGATGTCCATTTCTTTATTGTTGCAGTGCTCATAAACTAAGTGATCTCCTGCCAAGGATAGCCCAACACCCAACCAGCATATCAAAGCCTTTAGTACTTATAGGCATCCTATGTCACACACATCTTCCCCATACAAGGCGTAGGGCATAAAGGTGATGTACAGAGACACACAATCAGAATGGGAAAAGCCCCAGGGGAAACAGAATGCCCCTAGGGACAAGGATAAATATGTGCATCCAGAAGGAGAAAAAAGGAAAAGAGCCCTTCGACTAGGAAAACAAGGAGAACAAGGAATCAGTTATACGACAAAAGAAAATCTTGGCCAAGCATAGGAGGAACAAAGCCATACATGTTAAAAGTCCCCTGACCAATCTAAACAGGCAGCTAGGAGGGTTAATTAATATATCATAGGCTCACCAAAGCTTTGGCTGAAGGTAGGACTGTGCGCACAGCTTACCTCAATCTGGCCGGAGCTTTTGATGCAATACACTGCTCCAGCATTATAGACAAGCTCACTAAATTAGTATTAACCCTTTTAACACCCATTGGATGGCTAACTGGCTCACCGACAGGACTCAGGAGGTCAAAACAGGTGAGGTCACCTCTGCCAAGAGACCAGTCATTAGCGGAGTCCCCTAGGGCTTGGTACTAGACCCGCTCCCTTTTTGGCATTTATTTCTCAGAAACCCTTTTTGGCATGTATTTCTCAGAAATGAAAGCAAATGCTGAAGGTTTACAGCTGATAAGTTTGCAGATGATTGCAAGTTGGGGGTTATCACTGACTCCCCTGCAGACACTAGCATTCTGCAAAAAGGTCAATCTCTGACTAACAAATGTTGCCAAGGCCATGATCTTAAACTCAGTACTAAGAAATATTTTATTGTAATTTTTGGGAAGTCAACCATCCTGACTAATTACAGTGTTGATGATATGCCCCCAAGAGTTGACTCCATGGTCAGGGATCTGGGTACGCACATAGATAATCATCCTACCTTTGACCACCACTTGGCCACAGTGGTGAGGAAATCCTTTTATGTTGTACAACTTATAAGCAAGGGCATGGCATCTAGGTCCAAAGAGGTCATTATCCCACTTTACTCCCCCCTTATCAGACCAGTCAAAGAGTACAATGCTCCCTTCTGTATGTACCTGATAAGACACATGCAGCAACTAGAGCGACCTCAGAGGTTCCTTACAAAAACAAACCTGCCTTATGCAGAGTGTGACACCCCACCACTGAACCAGTAATCAAGGAGCCATAATCCTCACCACTGGCAACAGTGGGGGACATACACTGGGAGGATAACAAGTACACACACAATATTTCCATATGCAGATCACTGCATCAAATGCAATTTTCCTTAAGAGCACACAGACACCACAGTCAGTCTGGGGCTTGTTTCTCCCTCTTTCTCCAGATTCACATTAAGACTCCTCACTGGCACAAGCTATAGAGCTGAGATTTCAGCTGAGTGGCCAACCCAAGACCTCCAGCACCCTCTCTCTCCAACCAGTATTTCATGTCCCTGCTCAAGTAGCTGACACACACACACACACACACACACACACACACACACACACACACACACACACACACACACTCTTTGAGGTTTGATTTATACACACAAACACCTGGGAAAGGCTGGCACAGGTTTACTAGCTATGCCCCATTTTGCCCAGACTATAAGGTAGTTAGTACTGCCACCAGCCAACTCCTTAACAGCTGCTTTACAGCCCTTAAAGAAAGGGTACCCATCTTACTGTGTAATATTAATCTTAATACAATTGGTAGTTTGACCAAGAGGAAGGCTATTAGGAGTGGCCCACACAGCATCACCAAATAAATATGCAAGTACTCTCAAAACTTAAATATTTCTAGACAGATCAGCCACAATGAAAGGTTTAAATATATTTAAAAATACAGAAAAAAAAGAAAATACTCAGTATATATTCACAGTGACATCAGAGTTCAAAATCACAGGAAATATTTAAAACAACATTGCAGGACAGTCTCAAATAAATAAACAAAAGTATCTAAACCAAGCATTGCTATATTCCTGACTATATCCAAGAGAATTGCACTGTTCCCTAGAAACTTACTTCATCAGAGCAAGGCAGATGTGTTAAATGGTTTTTGTTGTTGCCAGGTCCAAGACAGAATACAGAATGCACCGTCTCTCTAAGAGAATCCTCAAATTAATATCTCAAATATTACTGCTGGGATAGCTTGCAGAATGACATAATTTCTTGTCATCTGACTCTATCCCAGGTGAAACCTCCCACTGCTGGAAGCTAGCAGTATTCATCATCTATCTATGAAAATACATAGACTTCAGATCTCTGGTAGATGCTGGAAGTCATAAAACCATTGCATTTCTTCCTGGTTTCAAGATTAGTAATTACTTCACACTAAAGAAAATACAGAAAATTTCCTAGTACAGACAATACATCTCCCACTGCACTGAAATTGAAAGATACCATCTTTTTATGGCCTAGACATAAAGTAATTTCATTTCATTTTTTTAAGGTTTGCTGGACTGAATTAACATTAATCTCCTGTGTTCCAGTTTCCACCACTGAAATATACCCATTTAAACAGTTAAAATAGTGCATGTACATTTCTGTTCTTTTCCAGTAGGGCACACTGTGATTACATTTCAAACAGCACTTTACAAATCACTTTTCAACAATCACTTCTGTACCAGCAATTTGATATACATATGACATTCAGTTCTAATACAATTGCAACACAAGCATCTTCTATAGATCATGTTGATATTCACAAATGGCATATACGTATTTACAAAATTCCAGACAGCTGTGGTGGCAGTATCTCATTTGATCACGCAGAGAGCCTTTAAAGCCCTTTCCCTCTACTCAGTCTCCTACAGATTACCGAGGAGTGATCTATGCCTGGCTTACAAGGAATCCAAACCCCCACACTTATGAAACTCCTACATATTCGTAAGTCAAGGAGTACCAGAAATACAAGGTCTAGATACCTGAATTTTGTCTATGACTTAAACAAAACATGTTGGACAGACAGATATGTGTCCTAGAGACTGCCCCTCCTATGGAACAGGCTTCCCATCAATGTGAAACGGAGTTCATCTATTACCCAGTTTAAGCACAACCTAGACCAGTGGATGCAGAACAGGACATGTATGTAGATAAGAAAAAAAAAATCACTGGAACCAAGGCAGGTAGGGTGCACAACACTTGATTTAATGTAAAATAATAAAAATGTGTGTTTTCCACATATATTTGTCTTTGAAGTTCAGTGGTTTTACTAGTGGTTCGTCTGTTTGTTTCATCCAGAGAATAGGACATTTACACCGTCCTGGCACCCATGTCCCCTATGAACAGAGGTAGCTAATAAATGCCTGGCCCTCGATGTCCTACTAGGATACAAGACACCATTACTCTTTTGAGGAAAATGTGGCTAGGCTTAGAAAGGCCCTCCAGGTTGTTAGCCTAGTAACAATCCATGAATATGTAAGAGACCCCTTGTCTTGTGTGAGAAGATCTACCTGGTGAGGTACATTGTGACGACTGGCCCTGGCCGAGTAAGAAAGAAGGGAGAAGCAATGTTGTTTGGGCTAAAAGGGAGTCACTCAAGATTCTGGGAGAGTCCTGCCTGATCTTGTGCAAGACTCATGGTAACATAGGAAAGGGAGGGAAGACATATGGAAACATTCCTTTCCATGGAAAAGGCAGGGCATCCACTTTCCAAGCCAAGGTACTTGGGACTCTGCAATAGAATAGAGGAAGTTGTCTATTCAGAGTGGAGGGGAAAAAGATCTACTTGAGGATTAACCCACTAATGGACAATGGCCAGGAACACATCTCTGTGAAGCATCCATTTGTGAGCTTGGGTGCTGGACCTGCTCAAAGAGTCCAGCCACTAGATTGTGCTCTGAGGGAATGTAAACTGCCTTATGAGTCACTTGATACTGGATACCTAGATCCCATACCTGAAGAACTAGTCTGCAAAGAAGATAGGGCTTTGTACCCCCTAGCTTGTTGACATACCACATCACTGTGGTATTATCTGTAAAAGTTTTTATGATATCAGGATTGAAGAAGGAATGAAAAACTGAAGAGCCAGAAGCAGAACCCTCATCTCCTTTATACTGATGTGGTACAACCTCTGATGAAGAGACCAGAAACCCTGAACCTTGACAGAGCTGAAGGAGAGCCCCCTCCCATCCCCAGTCCGAGGCATCTGTAAAGAGCTGCTGAATCAGGACTGCAGCTTGGAAAATAAACCCCAGGTTGAGAGAAAGTCGATAGTTGAAAGTGTAACACTGAAGGTCAAGCTTGAGACAGGGCAAGAGGGGTAATGAGAACTCCAGGGGGGTGACAATACTTCAGTAACACTTTCTTGAGGTACCACTGAAGTTTTCTTGTGGAGCCTGGCCAGAGGAAGCATGTGAACGGTGAAAGCCATGAACCCAAGGACATTAAGAAATTCAATGGAAGTGAATGAAGTCAGGGGACTAAGAGACTGGAAAAAGTAAGTGAGAGACAGGGCCTTGGGGGCAGGGATGGTCTGAAGCCTGCAACTAAAAAAAATATGATCTTGATAATCATCAGAGCTGATTTCTGGAAGTTTATGGTGAACCCAGACTCTGTAAATAGTAAACTTGGGATCCTGATGCAGAGCATCAGGGGAAGAAGCTTGAATGAGCAGATCATTAAGACAGGAAAATATTTGAACTCCTCTCATCCTGCAAAAGGCAATGACAGGAGCGAGACATTTGTTGAATACCCCTGGGGCAGTAGAGAGGCCAAAGGGCAAAACAGAGAACCGAAAATGCACGGAAGAAAAAGCAAAATGAAAACATTTCTTGAAAAGGGAATTGGTGGGGACATGAAGATAGACATCCCTGAGATCCAGAGAGACCAGAAAGACCTGGGGTAGAAGATGGGGGAAATAAAGTCTGAAGTTACAAAATCCAAAAAGAAGGACTCTTGAGAAAGGTGTTGACCTTGGAAAGATCCAGAATTGGTATCTAACAGCCCTCATTTCTGGGAACCAAAAACATTCTGGAATAAAAAGCCTCCCTACCTGGAAGGAGATAGAGCGAGAATGCTGCCTTAAAACAAGAGAGAATGGAGCACCTCTAGGAAAACAGGAAGTTGTTCTTGAGGAGTTTGAGGAATCCCCAAAAAGAGAGGAAGAGATTTCCAAATCATAAAATATCCCTGGTGAACAATGGACAGAACTCAAACACAAAAGGCCAGCAAAGGAAGTTCCACGTAATTGAATTTTGTTGTTCAAAGTCAAACAAGGACTTAATAAAGTCCCAACAGTTGAAAATCAGAACTCTCAGACTAGTTTCGGCTACTGCCTTCTTCAGTGAGAGTCAAAAAAGCCAAAATTACTACCAGCATACAATGGTGTATTTCTAATGCAACCCAGCCAATAGGTATTCTAGGTATGTTCCCTATAGAGAATTATTCATGAGTTGATACTTGGGCAAAAATAAAAAACAAACAGTGTTCATATGGTGCATAAATGCCATATAGAAATATAAACACTGATAATGAATGAGTGAATGTGTGTCAATTACAAACTGACAGTTATAATTCTAAATATTTATAGACAAAAATGTAAACCTGAAGCTGAATACAGTATCAGAAATCATTGTGTGGCAATATAACATAATGTCACATAAGGGTATGTTATTATAAGATATTCATGTTACAATGATATTTCCCCAAAAAATATGAGATGTTCTAAATAAATAAATACTGCTCCCTTATAGATGATCATTGAGACCAGGAGGAAATAAAGCCCCTAGATGGACAATCCAATATTTTTCTTTATGACTAAGTATATTTTCCCATCCTAACTGATTATGTCTGTTACCAGTGAGTTTATGTATAATGGTGAACATGAATTTGGCTGTGGGATGTTTAATGGTGTGTTGATATAGGGCATTCATCAATTGTTTGGTACGAATGTCACTTCGGTGTTCCCCTATTCTAATTCTCAATGATCTTGAAGTTTTACCCACATAAAAGGCGGAACAATGGCAAGTAGCCAGGTAGATCACCCAACTAGTAGAACAATTCCCAAAGATCCTGACATCATATATCTTGCTTGTATTTGAGCTTGTGAATTGTTTGATCTTATTAACCTGACTGCAAGAAGTGCAATGCCCACAGGGGAAAGTTCCTAGAAGTACATCTCCTGTTATCGTCAATTGTTTAAATTTGGCCCCACCACTTTCCCTCTGTTTGTAGTGTGAAAATAGTGAACCCAAAGTTTTGCCTCTCCTGTATGAGATAGGGCATCGATTACCCAGGATACTACGCAGATAATCATTGGCTAACAAAATGTTCCAATCATTATTGATAACATTCCTAACCACCTGATGATTTTTACCAAAAGTGGTAATGAGCCTAATAGTGTCATCCTTTGGGCTGTTGGCATGGTCCTTATATTGAAGCAGGGTTTGCCTATCCTGCTTATCTGTATGTGTTCAGGCGGATGTGATATCAAAGATGGAATAACCCCTATCCAGAAACCTGTTGTTTAGGTCCATTATAGCATGTTCATAGTCTGAAGTGAAAGAGTTAATGCGTTTAATTCTGAGATATTGGGATTTGGGGATATTGCGGATGGTGTGGCGTGGATGCATGTAACAAAGAATTGAATTGTGGATATTTGCGGTCTAACTTGGTATTGAGTGTATGGTCTTCATTTCTATATATAGTAACATCCAAAAAATCAATTTGATATTGATGAGATGTTATAGAAAACTCAATACCCCACAAGTTGCTGTTGAGATACTCCACAAATTCCATGAGATATTCACAATCCGCACGCCACACCATCCAACAATCATCCAGGTATCTCTGCCAAATGTCTATTTCTACCTGGTAAATATTGTGTAGGGGGTTGTAAATGAGGCATTCTTCTAAATAGGCCATGAACAAATCGGCATATATGGTGGCAAAAGAGGCCCCCATTGCCGTGCCTTGCAATTGCCAGTAACAGTCCCCTTGGAAATAGAATACATTTTTGTTGAGGACATGTTCTGACATACAGATAAGCAAAGTATTAAATCCAGGTGGATACAATTCCACCCTATTTAACCAATATTGTAAAGCCTGTAGCCCTGCCCAGTGTGGTATACTCGTATATAAGGACTTGACATCCAAAGTACACATAATCCATTCCGGTTCAAGTTGTGTATCTGCAATTATTTTCAAAAATTCAGTAGTATCCTGGACTCTGGCCCTGACATGTTTCAAAAGTGGTTTCAAATATTGGGTGAGGAATGCTGACAATGGTTCTGTAAGTGATCCTACACCAGATACAATGGATCTACCTGGAGGGTGTGTTATGGATTTGTGAATTTTAGGGAGAAGATATAGGATCTGTTTTGAAGGGTCTTTAACCTTAAGATGTTGAACTGTTTTCATGGTTATAATACCTTCCTCTAGGGCAGAATCTAGAAATGTATCAATATCCTGCTTGAAGCGATCTGTAGGATCAATGCCCATATGCATAAAGCACTTGGAATCAGATAATTGTCCTAGACCCTCTTGGACATAATAATCCATATTTAGGACCACGACCGCACCCCCTTTGTCAGCCTGAAGTATTGCAATATCATGGTTAGATCTAAGTTCAGAAAGTGCTTCCTTCTCCGCTAGAGTCATATTATCTGGTAAAATATGACATTCAAAATGTGGAAAATGTAAATCTTTCAATACAGCCTGTTGGAATATGGCCACATTTTTGTTCATGGGAGGTTGGAAGGTAGATCTGTGAAAGGTAAAATCAGAAGATCTTTGAGTGTGTGATCTGTCCTGTTCTGAAAAAAATATTTTTAGATTAAGTCTACGACAATAATCCATTATGTCCAATGTAGTCTGGTACTGGTCAGAGAAAAAACCCGGAACAAAACCCAATCCTTTGTTCAATATTGTGTATTGTTCATCCGTTAATACATGGTCAGATAAGTTAAGAACATTGTCAAAATTTTTAGTTATTGTTCCAGTAGACATTGTATCAATCCTGTCATGGAATCTGTTCCTATTCCTGTTGGTATGTTTCCTCCCCCCTCTGGGTCTCTTACCTCCCCTAAAGGGAAACTGGTGTTGGTTTTCTTTTTTAATGGTGAACCAACTGTTCTTCCACCCTCACTGTCGGTATAAGAGGACTCCTCCCCTGAAGTACTAGTGTAGGAGGAGTCCCTGTATTTCAGAATGGATCTGGGTCTCTTTTTAGTCCTACTCCTGGTCGTTCCTGTGACAGTATTTTGAAATCTAACTCTCCTCTGTGTTTCAAAGGGGTGTCCCTTGTCATAATCTATGACATCCCTGTGAAATTTCTTGATTTTTCTATCCTTGATAATTTTATCATAGGTAGTAAGTTCCTTTGACAACCTATCAACTAACTCATGATAGTTGGAGCTGGCTTGAAACTTTTTACATTCCGTGCTCAGATTCTTAATCTCAGAGACACATGTATCTATGGTTCTTTCATAATACGAGGCCAATATTCTGACAAAAGCCATAGAACCATCCTGTAGTGCCTGTTCCCATTCTTCCGTCAGCCTCTGTTCAGATCTGCTGACTAGTGGCCGTAGTTTTATACGTAAACCTCTGGGGGCCATATTTTTATGTAGATAGGCTCTAAAGAGTCTCAAATGCCAAATATTAGCCCTTAATCCTTTCAAACCCCTTTCCAAGGTTTTAAAAGCCAGTTCACAACTATCAGCTGAATTAGAATTAGATAGGTTAGGGTTGTTGCTCGGGATTTGATCAAATCCAAAAACACCAATATCTTCCTTGTCAGCACACAGCCCATCCAACATTTGGTCCAAATCCATATTGAGTAGTAATATAGGTTGCCAAAGGAACTATAAATCCAAAAGTTCCAATTTATTATAATTAGAACGACCAGAGGTAAACCCATGATAATCCCAAAATATCATGTAAATTAGAATAACATAATAATAGTGACGGATCAATTAGCCTGTTATAAAAAAATGGGGAATTGTCACACCCTTATACTCAAGCTTGTAATGTATGACAATTGATAAAGATGAAATTCAAGTGTAAATATACACCTCAATAGCTGAGTCTAAGTCACATACATAGGTATATGTTGCTATGTCCATATAGTAGGTCCTCCAATACTGGATGATGTTCCGTTATGTATATATATATGTCTAGTTTACCCCTTATTAATACAAAACAATTATGTGCAATAATCTTGATATAATAACCAAATTCAATGTTAAGAAACACCTATAATGCTGCCCTAGAACACTTATGTTGGTGATTGAACTTATCTAAATTGTCCAACCCGTATATATATATCCAATATTCATAAAAAGAATTGCCACAATATGACATATGCCTCAGATAACATTTACAATGTGTGTTATAAACACAAAATCAAACAAATACAATGCTTATCAATGTCAATTATAAATAATGACTGTCAACATGTTTTGTAGTTGTAACCCAAGTCCTAAAGATAGACTAATTGTAGTCTTACATAAAGATACATTGCATTTAAAGTTGCATACAGAAAAAAATAGAAATCCGATACATATATTAATCCCTCAAATGTGTCGACCATCCATGAACCAACAAATAAAAAAGGTTATAAAGCATTCAAATGTTCTTTCATGAATTTAGACTATTGACCTTGTAATATAGTATTCACACTTGCACATAAGTTGACCCACAGGCCCAAACAACTAAGCACATTCACCTAGATAAACTGTTATATATATATATATATATATATATATATATATATATCTCCCTCTGGCCTATATTCAAATATACCAGTATTCACAAAAAATATAATATAACATTTACATGAATGATATTCCCAATGTATATTGTGAACACATAATCGTACAATTGCAATATGTATTCTGATCCATAATATGTAAATATTAATATGCTGTTGTTAACTTAAATTTAAAAAAAGATAGTCCTTCTTGAGAAATAGATAGCATGTTTAGTTGAAGGGGAAAGTTCCACAAACACTGTTCCATGAGAAATGTTGAATAGTTCTCAATCCCACCAGTCAACCAACTCAAAAGATCCAAAAAAACGATTGTTTATGAAGCATTCAACCCCGACGTTCTTCCAGAACTTGAGCCTTAATCATGTGATACACAGTTCGCGTTTTCATGTGAATAATCCCTTGGGCCCAAACAAAATGTACGCTTTCACCAAAAAAATGTTGTTGATGTCTTCATTCATATATTGTGTGAACTATCCATGGACATAAACAGTTAATTCCCTTGAATCCCAAAGTTATCAAAAAAAGCAGAACAAAAATTTAGATTTTAAGTTAAAAAGTACCTGAGTTATTGTACACAATGCACTCCGTAAATGAAAGACCGAAGTGTTATTCAGGTAAACTTGAATCCACTCCTAGACCCTAAATATCAATTAAAGTGAGTCCATAAGTGTTCAAAAAAGAAGTGGTACACCAAATAGTTACATTAACCCAGTATCACGATGAATACCTTATCAAATATGTCCCTTGGCCACGCAATAGGTTATTGTCGCGTATCACAGGTTTCATTCATATGCCCTTAGTCCAACACTGAAAGTATTTGAAAAACAGAAATAGAAATTCAAATCGCTGGTATAATCCAGGTAACACGCTGTTGTTACCGAAGTTTAAATCACAGGGAAGGAGTCCTCTCCTACCGACCCGTGGAGCTAAACACCAACAGCGAGGTGAAGAAAGTACAGTTTTGTACCTACCTTAAATGTAGATGTCCGAGAGGTATGCACATCTGCAGTCCTAACAAATGGGTTGTCCTGGCCTCAGGCAGCCCTTCAGTCGGCCGGATTCCAAAGTCTGGGTCTGGCCTCGGCTGGTGTCACACTTCACCCGACGTCATAGCTGCAGTTCAGCGGGTATAAAGGCATCAGCCGACACCATTTTCCTCAGTGTTTCTTGCCCCAGATGCTAGGTGCCCTCTAGGAAGGCTAAATTTGGATAAATGCAAATGTTTCCAAACAATAGAGAGCAAATAGAAATAAACATGTATATACATATATACAAACAAATACACCATAATAGATTCCCCCAGCTAGCTACAAGATAGGCAAATACCCTAGGAGTACCACAGAGGGGAAGGAGGGTGGGTAATCCTGACTGCAGATGCATACCTCTCGGACATCTACATTTATGGTAGGTACAAAACTGTACTATGTCCTTCAAGGATGCATCTGCAGACCTAACAAATGGGTAGAATACCATAGCCAAACTGGGGGAGGAGGTACTAAGGAGGCACTAAGAGTTTATGGTGTAGTTAAGATCCCTTGCAAAACAGCAGTGGCAAAACCTGCTCGGGATCTGGAGTATAAAGGTAGATTATAATGCTTGGCAAATGTATGCACGGAGCTCCAAGTAGCAGCTTCTAAAATCTCTTTGGTAGCCACTCCTCGTAAGAAAGCTTTAGTAGTGGCTGTAGCCCTTGTGGAGTGATGTCTGATGTTTTCTGGAGTTGCCTTTCCATGAAAAGAGTAACAAAATCTAATGCAATTTCCTATCCATTTTGAGATTGTCTGTTTTGAAATTGCTTTTCCTTTCATTCCTGTTGCGTATGCTACCAGAAGCTGGTCAGTTTTTCTATTGTTCTTGGTTATGTCCAGGTAGTAGCGCAATTGTCTGTGTACATCCAAGGTATGCAGCAATCTTTCCCCCCTGTTCTGCGGGTTGGGGAAGAATGTTGGTAGGTGTATTGCTTGGTTTAATGATACCCTGGAGACCACCTTTGGCATAAAGGTAGGATTAGTTCTCATGGACACTCTATCCTGATGGAAGATAAGGAAGGGTTGTACTGCCATTAATGCCTGTAATTCAGAATCCCTTCTAGCTGAAGTGATTGCAATCAGGAATGCAGTTTTCCAAGATAAGTACTGTAATTCTGCTGTTGCTGCTGGTTCAAAAGGGGGAAGTGTCAACTTTTCTAACACAAAGTTCAAGTCCCATGTAGGCAATGGTGGTTTCCTTGGTGGCTTTACATTTTTAATTCCTCTGAGAAACTGCCTGAGTAGAGGTTGAGAAAAGACTGGAGGATCCATGTTGTATTCTGCTGAAATTGCTGATGCATGAATCTTAATGGAGGAGTAGGACAGGCCATTGTGGAAAAGTTCTGCTACGTATTCCAGGATGTTAGCTATGTTTGCCAATGATGCATCTACTCCTTTTGTTGCACTCCAAATGAGATATCTTTTCCATTTTGCTGAATAAGTTTTCCTTGTTGAGGGTCTGCGAGCCTCCAAGATAATGTCTTTAACCCTTTGAGATAAATCTGGGTTATTTTGCCTTATATAATGTTCCAAGCAGCTAGTTGCAGTGTTTTCAAGTTTGGATGCAGGATTTTGAAGTTGTTCTGTGTTAGCAGTAGAGGTAGTAGGGGTAGAGGCCATGCATGTTCCTGGGACATACTCCTCAGTAGTGGGTACCAATGTTGTCTCGGCCAGTCTGGAGCTATCAAGATGATCCTCGAGTGATCTTCTTTGATCTTCAGTAGCACTTTGTGCATCAAAGGAAGAGGTGGGAATGCATATGCTGTCAGGTTTTCCCAACTGAAGGATAGGGAGTCCACCTTCCAAGCAAGTGGATGGTATGTCCTTGTGCAGAATTTTTTCAATTGGTGGTTGTGTGGGGATGCGAACAGGTCTATTTCTGGCAGTCCCCATTTCCTTGTGATGGTTTTGAAGATGTCTGGATGCAGCATCCATTCGTGGGCATCCGTGGTGGTTCTGCTTAAGATGTCTGCTAGTATATTTTCTTTTCCTGGCACAAATATGGCCTGGAGCTGAATGTTGAGGCTCAGGGCCACATTCCAGAGGTCCATTGCCATCCGGCATAGAGGATATGAATGTGTGCCTCCCTGCTTGTTGATATACCACATAACTGTGGTGTTGTCCGTCCTTATCGGCAAATGACCCTGTTGAAGAAGTGGTCTGAATGTCTGAATTGCCTGTTTTACTGCCAGCATCTCTTTTTGATTTATGTGTAGGTTCATCTGGTCCTGAGTCCATAAGCCTGGTATGCACTTGTCCACCATGTGTGCCCCCCAACCGAGGTCTGAGGCATCCGTGGTGATAGTCTGGCTTGGGTGAGGCCTGTGGAAGGGCAGTCCTTTGTTCAATTGACAGGCCTGGGCCCACCACTAGAATTCTTGCTTCAGGCATGGAATTATTGGAATTTGGGTTTCTAGGCTGTGCTTGTGCTGAGACCATAAATTCCTCAGGTACCATTGCAACTTCCTCATATGTAGTCTGGCATGTGGAATTAATATTATGCAGGATGCCATGTAACCCAGGGCTTGCAGGATTTTCCTTGCTGTAAGCTGGTTCTGCGTTGTTAATGCCATGAAATAGAGTGGTAGCTGCTTCTGTTTTTCTGCTGTGAGGAATGCCATCTGGTTTGATGTGTCCAGTTCTGCACCCAAGAAGGTTACCCTTTGGGATGGTATCAGCCTTGACTTTTTTGTGTTGACTGTGTATCCCAGGGCTTGCAACAGGTGAATAACCTTTTTCAAATCTTTTGTTAATTTGTCTTTGCTGTCCGCTTGTAACAGGCAGTCGTCCAGGTATGGATAAATTTGAATTCCCTGAAGCCTGCAATGAGCAATTACTGATGCCAGGCATTTCGTGAATACCCTGGGCGCAGTAGATAAGCCAAAAGGCAATGCTGAGAATTGATAATGCTCTGATCCTGCAAGAAATCTGAGGTATCTTCTGCAATTTGGTCGTATGGGGACGTGCAGGTATGCCTCCTTGAGATCCAGAGTCACCAGCCAAGACTCCTTGCCCAGCATGGGAAGAAGTTGCTGTAGGGTCAGCATCTTGAATTTTGGAACAATGAGAAATGTGTTTAAAGCGGACAGGTCGAGGATAGGTCTCCATTGGTTTTCCTTTCTTGGTACCAGGAAAAGCCTTGAATAAAATCCTTGTCCTTGTTCCATAGCCGGTACCTTTTCTATAGCTCTTATCCTTAGTAAGTGTTCTATTTGCTGTAGAGCGTTTGTCCTTTGGTTTGGAGGTAGGTTTGGCATTCCTCTCTTCCTTGGAAGAGTATGGAAGTGAAACCTGTAGCCTTTGTCTATTGTCTGTAAAATCCATTTGTCTCCTGTAATGTAATGCCAATTTACTGAAAATAAGGCTAGCTTTCCGCCTAAGGGTGCTCCCAGTTGTTCCCTGGTAGGCGGTTTCAGAGCCAAGTCACTGTGATTGTCCTGTGGAAGGGGTAGTGGCTGGATCTGTGGCAGTACTTCTCTGGCTGTTAGGCTGCCACTGACGTCCCCTGTAGGCACCTTTGGATTGACCTCTGCCTCTAGGGCATCTATTTCTGCTTCTTTGTGCTCTGGTGGTGTCTGGAAAGGACCAATTCTTGGAAGGCCAGTTCCTACTAAATCTCGGAGGCTGGACCTGTAAGAAATCCTTGACTGTCTGGACAGATTTAGCTTTTTCTTCCACCTTCTTCAACACTTGCTGTGCAGGGGAACCAAACAAACTGTGCTTTTCCATGGGAGCATCTAGAAGCTTTGACTTTACATGGTCTGGTAAGGATTGCTCTTTTAACCATGCATGCCTTCTGATCACTGTACCAGTCATAGCTGATCTAAAGGAAGCCTCCAGTGCATCATAGCCGCATTTTAAGGAATGATTACTGACCTGCTGAGTGTTATGCACCAAATCCTGAAGGGACTTATGGTCTAAAGGCTCAGGCGAGGACAGTTTTTTAGTGAGCTGATCTAACAGAAATTCCTGATACTGAATCATGTGGAATTGACAGTTTAAAGCCCTAGCCGAAAGAGTAGCAGAAGTATAAACTTTTTTACCCCATCTCTCCAATGCCCTAGATTCTCTTTCAGAGGGGAGGGGTTTTTTGGCAGAGGCAGCTGCTACAGCTTTGGGGCCCTGTGAAATAGTTTCAGGATCTGCAATAGGAGCCTTATACAAATGATAATGTGTGTCCGGAACCCTGTAGTATCTGTCGGGCTTAGCAGGGGCCGGAGGCAGTGAGTCAGGGGCAGTACAAGCATCATTAAATGCATCATCCACAACTGTAAGTACTGGAGGAATAGCTAAAGGCCTATGCTGTGGTAAATGCAAAAAGGTCCTAAGCCTTTTCCTAGAGTCTGAAAAATCCTGACCCTGCCATTGAAATTGTTCCCTCATAGCATGCAAGGTTTCCCCGAAAGAAAATTCCTCAGGAGGAGAGGCAGAAGGTATGGAATCCTCTGCATCAGAGTCCTCATATGGAGAATAAGGGCCTTCTGGAGGATTTGTATTTTCTGATTCATCAGAGGAGTAATCTGAAGAAACTGGCTCAGGGGGCTCTGCTCTAGGCCTGTTCTCTGGAGGTGGGTGAGAGGCCCTGGGTTCCCCTGATCAAAGAAATGAGATCCTCTGCTAGACTAAGCATTTGAGTACTAGGGCTAGGCCTGTGAGAGGGGGTTTTAGCAGGCACGGTCTTTGAAGATTTAGCTGCTTTAGCCCTGGCAAAAGCCTTAACTGACATGGATGCAGGGGGCCTAGCAGCTCCACGTGCAGGAGTAGATACATCTAAGGGGATAGTATCTGATAAATCCTGAGAAACTGTAAGAGCAGGTGGATTTTCCGTAGCAGATTCAGCCATGCTGGAAGAGGCCTCGGTAGTAGGAGGCATGCTTTCGGCCGAAGGAAGAACCGCAGGCTCGGTTTCAGCCGAAACCGAGACACTCGCTGTTGGCTTAACCGCGGTTTTCGGCCGAAACCGCAGACCGCGAGTGTCGGTCCTTTTCCTTACGCTTTTTAGCTAAATGTGATGTCGGAGTCTCCGACGGCATGATATAAGCAAAAGCGGAGCCGAAAAACTCCTCTGCAAACTCCGACCGACGTCTAAGTGTCCGTCGGTTGAAGGAAGCACAGGCTAGACAAGCTGCTACATCGAGGTATGGGCCTAAACAAGGCAGGCAGTAAGAGTGGAAATCTTTATGAGGTATTTGTTTCCCACAAGTTAAACAGTTATTAACTTTTTCTGACATCGGCTGAGGCAAGAAAAAGTCCCCAACGGGGTACTTAGCTTTTTAGAAGTCTTCGGTAGTAGCAATCTCTGGTTCTGACCGACCGGCACTTGCAAACAGCTTCTGCTTCGGGCGCCACGCGGCAAGAAAGACTGGGGAAAATGGCGTCGGCTGATGCCTTTATACCCGCTGAACTGCAGCTATGACGTCGGGTGAAGTGTGACACCAGCCGAGGCCAGACCCAGACTTTGGAATCCGGCCGACCGAAGGGCTGCCTGAGGCCAGGACAACCCATTTGTTAGGACTGCAGATGCATCCTTGAAGGACATCAGCACACAAAAACAGCACGCTTCGCACGTACAGCATGCCCTGCCCAACCAACGTAGCTCAAACACAAAAGGCCAGCAAAGGAAGTTCCACGTAATTGAATTTTATTGTTCAAAGTCAAACAAGGACTTAATAAAGTCCCAACAGTTGAAAATCAGAACTCTCAGACTAGTTTCGGCTACTGACTTCTTCAGTGAGAGTCAAAAAAGCCAAAATTACTACCAGCATACAATGGTGTATTTCTAATGCAACCCAGCCAATAGTCATTCTAGGTATGTTCCCTATAGAGAATTATTCATGAGTTGATACTTGGGCAAAAATAAAAAGCAAACAGTGTTCATATGGTGCATAAATGCCATATAGAAATATAAACACTGATAAAGAATGAGTGAATGTGTGTCAATTACAAACTGACAGTTATAATTCTAAATATTTATAGACAAAAATGTAAACCTGAAGCTGAATACAGTATCAGAAATCTACGTTGGTTGGGCCGGGCACGCTGTACGTGCGAGGCGTGCTGTTTTTGTGTGCTGTTCTTCACCTCGCTGTTGGCGTTTAGCTCCACGTGCCGGTAGGAGAGGACTCCTTCCCTGTGATTTAAACTTTGGTAACAACAGCGTGTTACCTGGATTATACCAGCAATTTGGATTTCTATTTCTGTTTTTCAAATACTTTCAGTGTTGGACTAAGGGCATATGAATGAAACCTGTGATACGCGACAACAATCTATTGCGTGGCCAAGGGACATATTTGATAAGGTATTCATCGTGGTACTGGGTTAATGTAACTATTTGGTGTACCACTTCTTTTCTGAACACTTACGGACTCACTTTAATTGATATTTGGGGTCTAGGAGTGGATTCAAGTTTACCTGAATAACACTTCGGTCTTTCATTTACGGAGTGCATTGTGCACAATAACTCAGGTACTTTTTAACTTAAAATCTAAATTTTTGTTCTGCTTTTTTTGATAACTTTGGGATTCAAGGGAATTAACTGTTTATGTCCATGGATAGTTCACACAATATATGAATGAAGACATCAACAACATTTTTTTGGTGAAGGCGTACATTTTGTTTGGGCCCAAGGGATTATTCACATGAAAACGCGAACTGTGTATCACATGATTAAGGCTCAAGTTCTGGAAGAACGTCGGGGTTGAATGCTTCATAAACAATCGTTTTTTTGGATCTTTTGAGTTGGTTGACTGGTGGGATTGAGAACTATTCAACATTTCTCATGGAACAGTGTTTGTGGAACTTTCCCCTTCAACTATACATGCTATCTATTTCTCAAGAAGGACTATCTTTTTTTTAAATTTAAGTTAACAACAGCATATTAACATTTACATATTATGGATCAGAATACATATTGCAATTGTACGATTATGTGTTCACAATATACATTGGGAATATCATTCATGTAAATGTTATATTATATTTTTTGTGAATACTGGTATATTTGAATATAGGCCAGAGGGAGATATATATATATATATATATATATATAACAGTTTATCTAGGTGAATGTGCTTAGTTGTTTGGGCCTGTGGGTCAACTTATGTGCAAGTGTGAATACTATATTACAAGGTCAATAGTCTAAATTCATGAAAGAACATTTGAATGCTTTATAACCTTTTTTATTTGTTGGTTCATGGATGGTTGACACATTTGAGGGATTAATATATGTATCGGATTTCTATTTTTTTCTGTATGCAACTTTAAATGCAATGTATCTTTATGTAAGACTACAATTAGTCTATCTTTAGGACTTGGATTACAACTACAAAACATGTTGACAGTCATTATTTATAATTGACATTGATAAGCATTGTATTTGCTCGATTTTGTGTTTATAACACACATTGTAAATGTTATCTGAGGCATATGTCATATTGTGACAATTCTTTTTATGAATATTGGATATATATATATATATATATACGGGTTGGACAATTTAGATAAGTTCAATCACCAACATAAGTGTTCTAGGGCAGCATTATAGGTGTTTCTTAACATTGAATTTGGTTATTATATCAAGATTATTGCACATAATTGTTTTGTATTAATAAGGGGTAAACTAGACATATATATATATACATAACGGAACATCATCCAGTATTGGAGGACCTACTATATGGACATAGCAACATATACCTATATATGTGACTTAGACTCAGCTATTGAGGTGTATATTTACACTTTAATTTCATCTTTATCAGTTGTCATACATTACAAGCTTGAGTATAAGGGTGACAATTCCCCATTTTTTTATAACAGGCTCATTGATCCATCACTATTATTATGTTATCCAAATTTACATGATATTTTGGTATTATCTTGGGTTTACCTCTGGTCGTTCTAATTATAATAAATTGGAACTTTTGGATTTATAGTTCCTTTGGCAACCTATATTACTACTCAATATGGATTTGGACCAAATGTTGGATGGGCTGTGTGCTGACAAGGAAGATATTGGTGTTTTTGGATTAGATCAAATCCCGAGCAACAACCCTAACCTATCTAATTCTAATTCAGCTGATAGTTGTGAACTGGCTTTTAAAACCTTGGAAAGGGGTTTGAAAGGATTAAGGGCTAATATTTGGCATTTGAGACTCTTTAGAGCCTATCTACATAAAAATATGGCCCCCAGAGGTTTACGTATAAAACTACGGCCACTAGTCAGCAGATCTGAACAGAGGCTGACGGAAGAATGGGAACAGGCACTACAGGATGGTTCTATGGCTTTTGTCAGAATATTGGCCTCGTATTATGAAAGAACCATAGATACATGCGTCTCTGAGATTAAGAATCTGAGCACGGAATGTAAAAAGTTTCAAGCCAGCTCCAACTATCATGAGTTAGTTGATAGGTTGTCAAAGGAACTTACTACCTATGATAAAATTATCAAGGATAGAAAAATCAAGAAATTTCACAGGGATGTCATAGATTATGACAAGGGACACCCCTTTGAAACACAGAGGACAGTTAGATTTCAAAATACTGTCACAGGAACGACCAGGGGTAGGACTAAAAAGAGACCCAGATCCATTCTGAAACACAGGGACTCCTCCTACACTAGTACTTCAGGGGAGGAGTCCTCTTATACCGACAGTGAGGACGGAAGAACAGTTGGTTCACCATTAAAAAAGAAAACCAACACCAGTTTCCCTTTAGGGGAGGTAAGAGACCCAGAGGGGGGGAGGAAACATACCAACAGGAATAGGAACGGATTCCATGACAGGATTGATACAATGTCTACTGGAACAATAACTAAAAATTTTGACAATGTTCTTAACTTATCTGACCATGTATTAACGGATGAACAATACACAATATTGAACAAAGGATTGGGTTTTGTTCCGGATTTTTTTTCTGACCAGTACCAGACTACATTGGACATAATGGATTATTGTCGTAGACTTAATCTAAAAATATTTTTTCAGAACAGGACAGATCACACACTCAAAGATCTTCTGATTTTACCTTTCACAGATCTACCTTCCAACCTCCCATGAACAAAAATGTGGCCATATTCCAACAGGCTGTATTGAAAGATTTACATTTTCCACATTTTGAATGTCATATTTTACCAGATAATATGACTCTAGCAGAGAAGGAAGCACTTTCCGAACTTAGATCTAACCATGATATTGCAATACTCCAGGCTGACAAAGGGGGTGCGGTCGTGGTCCTAAATATGGATTATTATGTCCAAGAGGGTCTAGGACAATTATCTGATTCCAAGTGCTATATGCATATGGGCATTGATCCTACAGATCGCTTCAAGCAGGAGATTGATACATTTCTAGATTCTGCCCTAGAGGAAGGTATTATAACCATGAAAACAGTTCAACATCTTAAGGTTAAAGACCCTTCAAAACAGATCCTATATCTTCTCCCTAAAATTCACAAATCCATAACACACCCTCCAGGTAGACCCATTGTATCTGGTGTAGGATCACTTGCAGAACCATTGTCAGCATTCCTCACCCAATATTTGAAACCACTTTTGAAACATGTCAGGGCCAGAATCCAGGATACTACTGAATTTTTGAAAATAATTGCAGATACACAACTTGAACCGGAATGGATTATGTGCACTTTGGATGTCAAGTCCTTATATACGAGTATACCACACTGGGCAGGGCTACAGGCTTTACAATATTGGTTAAATAGGGTGGAATTGTATCCACCTGGATTTAATACTTTGCTTATCTGTATGTCAGAACATGTCCTCAACAAAAATGTATTCTATTTCCAAGGGGACTGTTACTGGCAATTGCAAGGCACGGCAATGGGCGCCTCTTTTGCCCCCATATATGCCGATTTGTTCATGGCCTATTTAGAAGAATGCCTCATTTACAACCCCCTACACAATATTTACCAGGTAGAAATAGACATTTGGCGGAGATACCTGGATGATTGTTGGATGGTGTGGCGTGCGGATTGTGAATATCTCATGGAATTTGTGGAGTATCTCAACAGCAACTTGTGGGGTATTGAGTTTTCTATAACATCTCATCAATATCAAATTGATTTTTTGGATGTTACTATAGGATGTTACTATATATAGAAATGAAGACCATACACTCAATACCAAGTTATACCGCAAATATCCACAATTCAATTCTTTGTTACATGCATCTAGTATGCATCCACGCCACACCGTCCGCAATATCCCCAAATCCCAATATCTCAGAATTAAATGCATTAACTCTTCCACTTCAGACTATGAACATGCTATAATGGACCTAAACAACAGGTTTCTGGATAGGGGTTATTCCATCTTTGATATCACATCCGCCCGAACACATACAGATAAGCAGGATAGGCAAACCCTGCTTCAATATAAGGACCATGCCAACAGCCCAAAGGATGACACTATTAGGCTCATTACCACTTTTGGTAAAAATCATCAGGTGGTTAGGAATGTTATCAATAATAATTGGAACATTTTGTTAGCCAATGATTATCTGCGTAGTATCCTGGGTAATCGATGCCCTATCTCATACAGGAGAGGCAAAACTTTGGGTTCACTATTTTCACACTACAAAGAGAGGGAAAGTGGTGGGGCCAAATTTAACCAATTGACAATAACAGGAGATGTACTTCTAGGAACTTTCCCCTGTGGGCATTGCACTTCTTGCAGTCAGGTTAATAAGATCAAACAATTCACAAGCTCAAATACAAGCAAGATATATGATGTCAGGATCTTTGGGAATTGTTCTACTAGTTGGGTGATCTACCTGGCTACTTGCCATTGTTCCGCCTTTTATGTGGGTAAAACTTCAAGATCATTGAGAATTAGAATAGGGGAACACCAAAGTGACATTCGTACCAAAAAATTGACGAATGCCCTATATCAACACACCATTAAACATCCCACAGCCAAATTCATGTTCACCATTATAGATAAAATCACTGGTAACAGACATAATCAGTTAGGATGGGAAAATATACTTAGTCATAAAGAAAAATATTGGATTGTCCATCTAGGAGCTTTATTTCCTCCTGGTCTCAATGATCATCTATAAGGGAGCAGTATTTATTTATTTAGAACATCTCATATTTTTTTGGGAAATATCATTGTAACATGAATATCTTATAATAACATACCCTTATGTGACATTATGTTATATTGCCACACAATTATTTATGATACTGTATTCAGCTTCAGGTTTACATTTTTGTCTATAAATATTTAGAATTATAACTGTCAGTTTGTAATTGACACACATTCACTCATTCATTATCAGTGTTTATATTTCTATATGGCATTTATGCACCATATGAACACTGTTTGTTTTTTATTTTTGCCCAAGTATCAACTCATGAATAATTCTCTATAGGGAACATACCTAGAATGCCTATTGGCTGGGTTGCATTAGAAATACACCATTGTATGCTGGTAGTAATTTTGGCTTTTTTGACTCTCACTGAAGAAGGCAGTAGCTGAAACTAGTCTGAGAGTTCTGATTTTCAACTGTTGGGACTTTATTAAGTCCTTGTTTGACTTTGAACAATAAAATTCAATTACGTGGAACTTCCTTTGCTGGCCTTTTGTGTTTGAGCTACGTTGGTTGGGCCGGGCATGCTGTATGTGCGAGGCGTGCTGTTTTTGTGAACAAGGGACAGAACCCAAGACTCTGTTGTGATCCTTAACCAATCTGGGAAAGACAGAAGGATAAGGGAACCTTGCTGAGGGAAAGGGGAAATGAATTGTCAAATGGAACCCACATTGTCCTGAAAAGCAGGTTTCTGGGAGGTGGGGGTCTGAGTAGACTTAGCAGGAGGCACACATCTTGAAACTTTTTTTCCTTTAGGCAGAGGGCAAGACTGCCTACGAGAAAAGCAGACTTGGAGGGATAATTCCTCTAAGACTTGGGAAAAGGAGAAACAAAAACATGTTTAATCTCCTACAAGGCTTTACCCTTATCCTGATAAAACTTGAAAAATTCAGCAACAGCAGCAATACCAAAAAATTTTTATCATGAGAACCATCCAATAGTTTGGCCTTAATGTCACCAGGCAAAGCCTGAAGATGAAGCCAAGATTAGCATCTTATAATTGAACCAAAGGATTCAGCTGTATCGTAGCTGCATTTAACAGAGAAGCAAGCAACTTGAGAGGTGGAGCCTAACAGGGAAAGGGCAAAAATCTTCCTGTCAGAGTCAGAAAGGTCAGAAACTACTTTGGAAAATGGAGAAAGAAGGGCCAAAACATAGCTGGTCATAGGAGTCTGGTAGTTGATGGCCCAAAAGGATAAAGTAGCAGCAGTGTAAACATTTTTGCCCAGCATTTTCATATCCTTACTATCCTTATCTGACGGGAGCAATTTGGTAGAGGGCAACATCTTGGGGGGGGGGTGTCAGAAGAGACAGACACCACAGAAGGATCAGCAGAAAGTACAGTTATGTACACTTACCATAAATGTAGATGTTTGAGTGTATTCACTGTTGCAGTCATCACATTTGGGTTATCTGCCTGCAGGTAGCCCTCAGTTGGCTTGAATACCAGAGTCTTGGGATTTCTGCGTCGGATACTGTCACTTCTTCCATGACATCAGGGGTATAAAACATGCAGCCGATGCCATTACATCAGTTTTTCTTGCCCCAGATGTCCGGTGCCCCCAAAATAGAAAGCAATTATATGGTGTGGAACACCCCCAGCAAAAAGCAAATACACATAGTATAAGATATGCCAAACCAAAAAGGATAGGTGAAACCAAAGACAATCAGGGGGCTGGAGGGAGGCTAACCAGGACTGCAACAGTGAATATACTCGAACATCTACATTTATGGTAAGTGTACACAACTGTACTACGTTCTTCGTGTTTCACTGTTGTAGTCATCACATTTGGGTTGATTCCCAAAGCTAAGGAAGAGTGGAGGTAGATTAAGAAGCATTAGAACTGGCAATCAGGCCCTGTAAGACTGCTGTGGCAAATCTAGCTCTGGATTTAGAAAAGATAGGCAAGTGGTAATGCTTGGTGAAAGTGTGTACAGAGCTCCAGGTTGCAGCTTTCAGGATGTCCCTGGTAGGGACACCTCTGATAAATGCATTAGAGGTAGATGTAGCCCTAGTGGAATGTGTTTTTATCCCCTGTGGGGTAGGTTTTTCATGGTGCTTACAGCAGAAATAGATGCAGTGTGCTATCCATTTAGATATGGTTTGCTTTGAAATGGCCTTCCCCTCTGCCCCTGCAGCAAAGCTGACTAGCAGCTGGTCAGATTTTCTGAGAGGCTTTAGGCCCATCAGTTTTACATTAATGACTGGGAAATATTTTAAGCAGCTATTACTATAATTCTTAAATTCACTACTACCCAGGGGGGGTTGATATTTTTTAACTTGGATATAGAAAGGGCAAGTCATGTATCTAATCTGTAAACTTGTAACTGAAATTGATGGCTTTAATACCAGCATCTCAACAGAATTAGCTTACCTTGATTTTTCAAAAGAATTTGACACTATTACAGTCTTATCTATAGGGAAAATACACTATTACACACTTATCTGTTGTGAAAACATTTTTTTGTTAATCCCCTATACAGTGACTTGGATAAGTAAATGGAAAAGCCTCGCATCTTACTATGTTAGGACTTAGGTTCATTATTAAGCACTTCCTTAATTCAGACAGAGGCATCACAAACATTTCTACTTCTCCCTTTCTTATTTAATATCTTTATACAAATAATGTGAAGAGTTAACTACATTTGGTTAACTAAGTTTACGATTCAAAAATTAGTGCTTTAGTTACAAATGCTAAAGACCTCCAGAATCATAGGATCACAGGACATTAATAGGCTATCAACCCAGAGGTCATTTCAAGCCTAGCCATTTCATCCCAATGTAATGCCATAGAAATGTTAGTTAATACCCAAGATTGCATTAAGTAATGACCACTCATGTCCAGGAGGGTTGTGAGCACTATTCCAGGTAAGAATTTATGGTGCCCCATCCACTAGTCCAGGTTCCTTTTGAACAGTGTCATAGAGGTGCTCTGTTTCACATGAATATGTTGCCTATTCCAAAGACACAGCAGTCACTGGGATTTAAAGCATGTCCTGTTTAAGTCACAGGCCATATTTAGATCCCTGGAATGGGTGTCCCTGGTCCCATTTGACTTACGGATATGTAGCACGTTCATTAGGTTTGGGTCAGAGATTGCTCTGTAAGCCAGGTATAAGTCTCCCCTAAGAGGTCTACATGATACAGAGTAAAGTGACAGTGACTTTAGTCTGTCTGTGTATGACACATGTTGGACCCTTGTTCTTCTTTGTTAGAAACCTCTGAGGTCTCTCCAATTGCTGCAAGTGCTTTGTATGGTACATAATGAACAGGACGTTATACTCAAATCTTTGAAATGTGCTGGATATACTGCATATCTAAGCCAGTAATAATTATGTATATAAGATATTCTTAACTATGCACTTCAGCAATTAAAAGTTTTGTTTTTGATACACATCAAACAATGCCATGTTGGCTTGCACAGTACAATGTAAGAACTTAGAGGTAGTAGCTGACAATAACTGAATGTCTGCTTCTAATACAGACACAATGGTTAGAAAGTGTTTCAATTCCTTGAGAAAAACATACATACTATGTCATCTGGATACCCTTCAGTCCTATTACCTTTGTACACAACAGTGACATGCAGTCCCAGACACAGTACTGTTCAGGTTTCTGTATGCATGCTATTAAAGACATCTGCAGGCTGGACAGAATTTAGAAACATTCTATAATGAAGATTATAGGATTAAAAATATATTTATACTATCAAAAGATTAAGATGATTTAAACTGCACTGTATTTATTATAGACAATACAAACGTGAGTTAATTCTGGCATACAAGTACAAATCTGATGAACTGCTATGTGCTTTCCTGGGGGGAGGGGAATTAGGTATATGTCCTACATAAAAGACTAGGAAAAAAGTTTATTAATAGAGGATGAGAATTACAACTGTTACAAGTTGACTTCAGAACTCAGTTGGCCACTGCACAAAACAAATTGCCAGTCCCAATAAGGTCCACAACAGTTTGCAGTCCTTTGAACAACTGTTGGACAAACTTTAGGGGCTAATTCACACAGACCACTAAATAACAGCATACCGATTCTTGGGTAGCCTGTACTGAAATTTTCCAACTGCTATTATGAAATAATGAATGAATCACTAGTGAGCAATAGTAAAGCATGAACACCTAGAATCATATAACTTACAACCAATTAACTATTTCCTTCAACAATATGCTCAAACAACCAATGTTTGACCTAGCATGCCATTATACAAGGGGTGGCCCAACCACAGGCCCTGGTAACTATAGACCCATCTGTCTCACTAGCCACATATGTAAAGCTATGTGCATTATCTCAGACCTCATTAATCTGGACATTGAAAATCTCTCAACTGTGGACCCTCATCAATTTGACTTTATCAAAGGAAGGTTTTCCCTCTTTAACCTTGTGAATTTATTTGCAAAAGTAACTGAAGAAGTGGATGAGGACTATGCAATGCATAATGTTTATCTAGCCCTAGCCAATGCTTTTGTCACTATTTCCCATAGACGTATTATTTACAGACTTGCAGATCTGAACATAAATCCTTATATTGTACAATGGACAGATAACTGGGTGTCTGACAGAACCCATATGGTTAGAGTAGCAGGTGCCACTTCTAAAAGCAAAATAGTTACTGATGGTTTACCACTAAGTTTTTGGGCCCTTTCTTGTTTGGCATATGGAGATCTATGTCTAGCCTTTCAAGCCATGAAAGATCCAACCGAATTTGATCAACTGTTCCTTCTCAGAATGAATGATAGCTGAAGTACTTGGTTAAAGGAACTAAACCTTCATCAGCAAATAAATAAGACACATTGGCATGATAGATTCATATCTCACTGTATCCTGCACCTCTGTAACAAACTTACACTACATGTCAAGCTGAGTAGCACGCTTGCCACCTTTAAACCTAGATAATTGGATGGGCAGCCTCAAAGTCTCTCCTGGTCTATCTTGTCTAGACTTTAAATAGTCTGCAGAACGACTGACCAGTATTTAGCTATGAAACTATGAGCCTACATTCACTAAGCCTGCACTGCCTAACAACATATTTAACTTCAGAATCACAATATAAACCAAACACTAAGCAACAGGACAAATTATCTAGGCATAAAATTACCTTGCCTATGAAACAGCCTTCTACCAAATCTCAGAGGACTATACTGATTATTGTTAGTATTAAGGAGTTGCCTAGATTACCCAATCCTATATCACAGTTATTCAAGCATAACTGATTATGTCTCTATTGTTTAAGACGTATGAATGAGTTGTTATTACTCATATGTGTCTGACTAATACATGATTTGATCTTAACAAAGAGCTAGGCAAGCATTAGAATGTGTCTCAATGATCACTCTTGCAGTGACTCACTTCCTGAAACCTTTTTTTTTTTAAAGTGTTCAAATTTACAGTCATAGGATTGTCTCAAGTTCAAGTGACTTCTTTAGAGGGTACATCATGCAGCACTGTCTTCAACAATGAGTCAGATAAGTGAGGCATAAAGTGATATAATGATCTATCTAGACTGACTGGACATGTTGATTGCAATTAAATGAACTACAGAATATGCTTTTCTGACTTTGGTCTATATACACCGATTAAAAACTAAACTGCTGCTATTACATAGAGATCCATGGAAGAATATTGTGTTTTAACCACAGAAGGTCATTACAGCTAGTTCTAGGAGGAGCAAAAAATAAAGCGTGGACATTTTCTCTTTCATTTGGGGCTTATTTTCTGTGTGCATATAGAAACAGTTAAATTGTTGCTTATCTTTTTCATTAGTTGTTGCTGAAAGGCTATCCAGAGGTAAGCAGAAGGGAAGAGGGACTTTTTTCAGCTACAAAGGAACAATTCACATAAACGTACATTTTTTGTACATACTGCTTGGTGAAAAAAATTTCTCTTTCATGTTTTGAACAACCGTTTCTCAAGAATAGCAACATCAAAGTTTCTTTTGCAAATAGAGGTATCAGAGTTCTGGTTATGATTTGACCATTTGCTTTGTCATCAAAATTTATGATTTTTTGTTTGCCAAGTCTCGCGATACTAAATTTACTAGCATTAATTAAAGTTAAGGTCACTACATTCACATAGTGGTATGTGTTTCTGTAGACCTTTCTGGAGAACTTGCCATATTTTACTGTAGAACGTATGTTACACAGTTTGCCACCATCAGCAAATTTGGCTATCCATAGTCCATTTCCCATTTTTATAACCGAAAAGATTTGTAGAAGAAAAGAGATCCTAGTACAGCGTGATCACTAGTCTCCCTTATTAGTATACGCTTTTGTCTTTGTTGTGTCCTATTCCTTAAACAGCATTTTACTCACTGAATTATGTATGGATTGGCATCTAGTGGTTTTGGTTTGTTAGCTATACTTTTTATTGTTCCTTTTCATTAGAAATCCTCTTGTGTGGAATAGTTTATAATATATGTTTCATTCTGTAATAACTTACATAAGCATTCTGAGTTATAAATTGGCATATTGCACATGCTTATTCCATGAGAATGTCACTTTACCTAAGAGACAATGTTTTTGTGCATTCCATATTTATAAACGGTACACAGTTGTGTATATTATCTGTGAACACTATGTTTATGTCACTAGCATAATTCATAAACCCTTCTTCAAGTGACAATGTTGTCACAGCACTGAGAAAGCAAATATCCCTTTACATCCTCTGCTGTTCCAGGTTTAACAAATTTAGCCCCCCCCCCCCCCCCAATGTCACTCTATATAAACTCCTGATGTCTTCCATTTTACTAGGATTACTTGCAGGGTGATGGGACTAAAATTGCTTGGGTTTGAACCATACCTCCTTTTTGAACTGGTACCACTACACTCTATTGTCACAGGTGTTGTATATTCCATGAAACTTTAGTTTTTAATTGTACCTGTGGTAGCAGCTGTCCTGACTGTTCTTATATATGTCTCCCCTTGTCACTACAGCACTGACATGTTTATTGGCTTATTTTAAAGTGAGTATAAAATGTTTCCACAACTACATTCATTTTATCTTGTGGTTAGATGATCACTACATTACTTGTTGACAAAATGACACATTCACGGTCTTTCTCTTTCATCTGATGCGTTTAAATGTCTCATTATTATCGCTTCCCATCTTTGAGATAAAACTGATGTTACAGTTATATCTGCAAAACTGGTAATAAAAGTACGTTTTTCTGTACTTTAAGTTGGACTTGTTTTTATTACTAGAAAAACAAAGTAATGTATATTTTTTCTGTTCTACATATTTTTAATTTTGTAATTGCACCAAAAGTATTTATCTGAATTCATCTGTATGTATGTGTCTTAAGCATTATCAGTTCACTATGAGAAACTTCTTACTTGTCCTTACAAAATCCTACCCCTCACTAAATTGACATATCAAAATATTCAGAACTTATGGTCCAAAACACAAAGGGTCTGTGCCAACTCAACTTAGGACACTCCTACAACAGGTAGTTTCCTCCTACCCAAGGCAAATAAGCCTAATAAGCTTTCAATGCAATATATACATCTGTTTGAAGGAACAGTACTTGTTATTGTTTAAATGGGTTGCACCCAGATCAAAATAATTATACTTCTGTGTCACACACGATTTGTTTCAAGATGTAAGGATTTTTTACTTTAGGTTGCCAATAGTAATTAATTGTACTGTTTCCTTTTACTGTATATTCACAGTTTACTTGCACTCCAAATTGTTTGCACTTTTAGCTGAATTTGTACCATGCAACTATGTTGAGGCTGAAAGAAGTCTCTGTAGACCAGTCTTACCTAACTGCCAATAACTTACACACCATAAAATACCAAGACGATGGGCAACTAATTCTGAAGTGAAATCCAATGCACCATCCAGGCATTAAAAAAAATAAAAGTATGCATCCATACTCCTGGTTTGTCAGAGAAAACATTTTCACTTTTTTTCCACATAGATAAAATGTAGCCACAAGCAAGTGAACACAACCTTTTACATAGCTGCATTTAATAAAGTCATTGAGTAGTTTTTATAAACATGGTACTGAACTGTGCTGGGCTGGTGAATGGAGTATCAGACCCCTCAGAATAAAGGCAAACTCTGCTGTATACCTGGATGACAGGAGCATTATACATATGCAAATACCAGCTAGCAGAAATTTTTAGGATTTATGAAGATACTACCCATGGAATACAGTGTGAGAGTGTAGCTTCAGGAGTACATAATCACAACAGGAATAACAAACACACACAATGTCCTGCTACACTGACACTGTGCTTTGCAAACTATGGTAAAGCAGCCAGATTAGATGTCCCTGCTACACTGACACTGTGCTCTGCAAACTATGGTACACAGCCAGATTAGAATAAAGATAATCTAAAGTGCTTAAACATGTACAAAACATACCCGCAGTGTATTAGTTGGCACGTGTGGCCCAGCAACACTGTGATAACCACACTCTATTGTGATCTCATGGTAGTGATATCAGGCAGCCATGGACAATGGGAGCTACAAGCCTGATGGATTCCCTTATTGCATTATCATGCAAATGCAATAGCTCCAAATCATAGCAAGAGAAGCTGAAGCCTTTCTGGATTGCTCTATCTTATGAATGCATAGCATGGAACAGGGATACCTAAATGCTACACTGCTGTCTTGACGTGTAAGGATATGCTACTCTTGGGTAATGGGTATAGCATTAGTTACTGTTTTCTGTAACAGAATAACTGTGACTAGTGCAGACATATCTGCAATGATTTGGTTTGCTACATATTTTGGGTAATATAGGTAGGAAAATAGCTTCTTCCAAACATACTGGATTGTAGCCATTTGTTAACAAATAGCTTTTTCAAAAAATGCAAAACTGCAGACCCTGCCTTACGAGTGGGATCTGTATTGGGTCAACTTCTGTTTATTCTGTTTGTGAATGAAGTCTTTTATTAAGTGATATGTGTAAATCAGTGGAGGATCCAGGAATTTGCAGAAGGGAGGCGCAGTCGGGTTAGATGACTACTGGGGTGGAAGCAAGAAAGTGGGACACTTGGTCTGGTGGTTGTAAAAAGATCACCTTAAGAAGCTCTGACATCATGTGTGGAAAGACTTCACTTTACATCACTTTACATTCAGTTACACATGATTTTACTGTATAAACAGGGGAGGATTGTGGTGGGAATGAAACCAGGATAATTACAATTAACATTCCCCAGGTGAACTTTGGCTAGTAGAAAACTGTTTACCTGTGCTGCAGGTATGCAAGATGCGCAAAAAAAAAAAAAAACAGCCTTTGTACCTAGCTACTATACAAGTGAAATCATTAAACACATCTTCTGTTCGACATGTGAAATCTTGCCTAGAGAAACACAGCCTACTTCACATACACTCTAGGTAGAGTTAGTCTGCAAGGATGATCGTACCTGCCCGGGGCATCAAACAACCATATTACTCTACAATTTCTTAAAGCAAACAGTTTAGAACATACATTTTAACACTACTGTACCACTGTAACACTTTTTAAGCAAAGCAATCACTGTATAAACAGTGATACGTGCTACATAAACAGTCGAACAGTAATTTTCAGCACTGCCACCTACAAACCCATCTGTTTTTCAAACCATCTTATAAAGACACAGTCTTCACTGCACATTTATGTATACCGTAGCACAAGCAACAGTGAAAGGGACTTATCAATGATCCCGTATACTGAAAACTGCATTCCCATTTCTTAGCAATACTCACTTTTGATAGCTGCAATGAGCAAATTCCCATCCTAATGATATCCTTAATTAACTTATTTGTTCTGTCCAACTCCTGCTCATAACATTTCAGCCGATCCCTGAAATTGGGGCTATCATGACAGCAGTCACTGAATTCCAAAGGAGGATGGCCCATGGTGACTAAAACAGGGGCTTTGTTTACTGACTTCTGGGGCTAGTAAGGTACCAAATTCATGCTTCCCGGCAGGATTTCTGCTGCTTTCACTAATCACGCGTGTGTAGCCTTTCACATGTGCAGTGTGCGGGGTAGGTGGAAGGTTGGGATTTTGCAAACTGGTGGCTCCAGCATTTTGCTGTCTAAGTTGCACCTTCAGCAAACAAAGATAAAAATCTAAATATACTGAACAAATCAGACTACATACATTTTATTTTGGAGTTGGAACACCTGTTTTTCAAGGTGATCATAGCTGTAAATATTCTTCCTCCAAAATAAGGAACAAAGATAAAATATGGAACACCTTACTAATAACTTCAGATAGGATGCACATGAAATGGTAGCATGTGCTAGTTTGTATAGAAAGTTCTTTTGGTGAATTAATGTAACTCGGTATTATTTACAATGAAATTAGATTTAAAAAGTCATAACACTAAATGCGTGGCAGACCCTTCCTGTGAGGAACTGCAAAGAGCATTGACATTTTAAGACTCAAAATTCCTTATAATGAAGTATTCTGGTACCTTGCCGAGACGGTGCATTAAGCAAGGGATTACTATTATTAAGGGAAGAGTTACTATTTACTGACCCTCACACAGCGCTTATCTGTTTCTCTGATTTCTTTGTGGCCAGAGTATCTACTATGTGGAGTTGGTGTGCCCTATAAGCTTGGCACATACCTCAGTCTCAACCTATTAGTGCAATAAATCTGGACAGACTCTAAAATAATGGGGGAGGGGCAAAGGTCCAAAACTAGAGAGAGATTTTAAATATTGCTCTTAATAAATGTTGAAGGCTGCTATAATAATAAATATGATGTGTTATCATGAATTTTCTGAAGGATATGAAGTCTGAAACTCAAATATATGTCCTAACATAGTGACTTTTATCATCAATAATTTGCCAGAAAACCACAAATTTTATGAGGACTAGATCAAAAATATGAGGCAAAAAATCTGGACAGTTAAGAGGTGAGCCCGGATTCTCCACGGCCTCCCAATACTTTCGGTAGGTGAGGCATCATTTCACCAGAAAAAAAGTACTGACTTACAACTGGGTATGTGAGCATGGAGTGGGGTTTAGAGAGGATGATTTGGAAGCTCCAGATTTTTTTCTTCGTGGGCATCCACTGCTTTTTGCGAACCTTTCCCCGAAAGGTGTTTGGTTTTCAACAGTCACTTCGAACAAAAACTGGACAGAAAAAAAGTGCTGATATTTATATAATAGATTGCTAGACATTCCATAAGTGTTCCATATTTTCTGAAGGATGGTGAAGTTGGGACTGTTACTATCCTTTGTTTATAGGCTTGATACCAAGGCAAAATTCAAGTCATATACCGAAAAGAGCCTAATAATGAGTCAATTACTAAATTAAAGAATAATCAAATTATTTGATTATTATTCCTTAACAGAGTACTTGTGTATACAACAGTTTCAGACAAAAAATGTTTTTAACTGAATTAGAGTATATGATCAACCAATCATCATGGGTAGGCCGATCACAAAGTGAAGGTCTCACTATATTAAAGGGTGAAATAAAGTTCCCACTTTAAATCATCATGGGTAGGCCGATCACAAAGTGAAGGTCTCACTATATTAAAGGGTGAAATAAAGTTCCCACTTTAAATTCTGAGGAGGAGATTAAGCACCAAAGGCGCACAAAACGAAGACACTACTTCATTCGCATCAAGTAACTGAACCTACACCATTAAGCAAGCAAATAAATCAATCATTTTCCAGTTCTACTTCTCACCCAGAATAAATAACAGAAACTTGAGCTGAACAACTTACTAGCCGAGAGTGTAGGTAGGCTCTAAACCTTTATTTTCTACTCCTAAAGGCATTATGGCACACCCCGACAAAAAGCAGGACTTACAATAAATACAATTGAGTAATTGGGGCTCTAGTCTTTGGCACAAAAATTAAAAAAAAAAAGAAAAATATATACCTCAGTCTCACACTGGTCAACCAGTTTGGTGCTGGAGTTCAGAACTCTGCACATTGACTTCTTGAACAGAATTAATTTATTCCGCAAGTTTCTCAACACGATGCTCTGAAGTTTTTACCAAAACGCGCCTAACTCAACTACAATAGCGATATATTTGGAGGAGCAACTGAGGAGATTATAAAATCACCTGACTCTGCAACCTCCAATTGCTTCTCCGATGTATTTGAGTTAGGCGTGACTTTTGACAGCATTGATTGGTTGTGAGGAAAAGGAACCCGAACTGAAAAAAATGTACGATACCATACGATAATTTATTTTGTCTCCATGACAGCTCAAAAAAAAAAAGCGTAACTTGAAAACAGAATGTACCAAAAGGGTACATTTTTCAGATTAAAAAAAAATGAAGAACAAAGGTTCTAATGGACAAAAAGGGGGCGGCGCACACCCATGCCTAAATCCGCCACTGTAAATGATGCATCCATTTGCTTCTTCTCATAATTAACTAAGAAATGCTCTCTAATGACATTTGGCCCGACTCACCCACTGCATCACTGTTGTACTAATCCTGTTGAGTACAGCCCATAACTGCATACTATGTACATAACAGCACAACTTATAAACATAGTGTATTTTCTTGCAGCAGCATGAACCATGGGTGTGAATCACATTAATGGCATAAAATACAGTATGCACAGATACTGTACTTAGCTGTACACTATGTTTATCAATATGGAGTTTGTTTTAAAAGTAATATTATAAGACAAGATGTACACAAAGTGCTTATCTAATACACTAAATTTCTCTTAAAATGAGCATGTGCAAACTACCATCTCAGTTCAGAAAGCTTACATGACAATATCACAGTGTTCTTTACTACACATAAGCTATACCTCCTTTAATTACCATAACATAATAATTCTTATAACCATTTTGTTTTAAATACTTTAATTTTTACAGTTTAACTATCGCAGTAAGTTTGTCATCCTTTTCACCTACTACCAGTTTAATTATTAAATATTCCGTCTGTAATTTTGTTTTATTTTTTTAACAGTTGTTATTAAGCCCTCTATCATAACCCTGGACTTAAACCACTCATCTATAACTTTTCATTCCTATTATTTTTTCAGTATCTGTGGTATTTCTTCTTAGATAATCTAAAGGAATTTGCCTAAATTCAACAGCAATTACTGAAATTTTGCAGTACGCAGTTTGATATTGCCAAACATTACGAACAGTGAAATAACAGTCACATACTTTTTGTCATTCCTCCATATACAATCATGCATACACAGACAACTCCTGTCCCCCCATGCTGTTATTTTAAGTCCATCACAAGTCAAATCACAAAATGTCGGCTGCATCTAGGGAAGAGGAGTCGCCCATTTCACTTTAAACTAGAGTCAGAAAAGTGACACGACTGACTCAATAAATCAAGTTGATATTTATGTCAGCGCTTAGGGTATCTATACATATATATATATATATATATATATATATATATATATATATATACACACATACAAATATATATATATATATATATATATATATATATATATATACATATAGATATCAAAAAACTATGAACCAGAAGCATGTTCCTAAATACACTTCTATGTGCATATTCAGTTGTTACCAACTATCATGATACCCATTATCTCACATAAAAGTGAACTACAAGGAACTCTCCAGAACTGAGACAGTACACTAAACATGCCAGTAGTACACAAAATAAATATAGGTGCTGTGAAGTGCTTCTGTAAAGGCAAGATATAGCAAATTAACATTGCAGTGATTATGGTTTTGAGGTTAATGACACATACTGAGCACTCTATCTTCAAAGAATTATGAGCTGCCTTATTCCTCTCTTGTAATTACTTATTCACTCATTTCATTTGTTTTACTAAGGAAAGACAAACATGGAATAACTTTAAACAAGTACTAGCAAGAATAAAATACACTAAACATGCTTGTATTATTAGAAAGAGCCATTGTACTTTATTTTATTTATGCGATTTAATTCCTGCATGTCAAGTGGGCATGTCAAGTGACCGTTTTTCAGGCATGACTTGAGCTCCAGTGGAAAAGTATTCTGCAGCTTAGCATGCACAAGCAAACATACGAGAGAAAATTGGAACTATTCATAATACAGTAATATTTATAGTATGTGCAACTTTATCGGTTTCCAATTTTCCTCAGAGAGAGATACAATGCTAGATTGTTTTAGAAGATAAGAAGTTATAAACAACATTTTTATGACCAATTAAAATTATCAATTGTACTAAAAGCAATTATATTTTGTTCCTTGAAGATTTCTTTCAGCTTTTTGGTGAAACCATTTAGAGTTTGCTGAGTTCTAACTTTTACGGGTAGGGGCTCCATGATACTAGGTCTAACATGGAGAAAGTGTGGCCTGTCCAATGGGATGGAACTGTCTTTGCTGCCTCTTAGGTCATATAAAGAATCTTTAACACTTAAAGTTGACTTTGTGGAAGGCATTGTCCTAGGATTGTAATTTTGTTCAGTAGTGTGCTGACTAATGCTTTGACTTTGCTGTGTACAGGTAGCCATTTTAAATGTATAACATCACAGTGATGGGTGTTCAAGCCAGCTAGAAATACAAAGCAGCATTCCTTGTTCTTTAAGCAAGGATGAATATCAGACAATATCTACAGGCATACGATGACAGAAAAATTACTGCCACTTCTAATAACACCACTAAAATATAAAAAGGTCTTTTTGACCCTGCAAGTGTTTTATATAGAATGAATAAAGGCCATTCTGCTGAAAATACAAGCATTAACTGCTATAAGGTGCTCTGCATCTGCTGAAAGCCACACAGATAAGATCATAGATTAATTTAAGGGGATTAGGAATATTTGCACCCTAGCCTTCAGAATGCATCTGGTCCACAACAGCTGTGTGCAGAAGAACAGTATATTATATAATGTCCTGTATAAAATATCTGTACATTGAGACCAATTAGATGGTAATCGATTCTCAGCTAGAGCGTCTTCTGTGTGGAGACATGCGTGAATGGGGGTACCTTCGTTGAAGGTTGTGCGTCAGGGTCGGCAACTCGGCATGTAAAAATCTACTGCCAATCATTAGTGGACTGGAGTTCCGCTGTGGCGACCCCTAACCGGGAAAAGCCGAAAGACACAACATTATTAACAATTTTGCTGGTCCCCTGTAATCAGCTGAAAGTTTAATAACAAAAACACAGAATAAAAACACTGGACTCATCAGTCCTGTACAAGTGTACTATACACGTGGAGAAAAATAATGCATTTGCGCATTCTTCATTTACACAACAAAACACAGTTTACTTATACCAAGAACCTTATATTTACCTACTGTATAGCCTGCGTTATTTAATACAGTAAACCTTTTACAATAAATGTGTAATTTTCTTAAATAACTCGTATGTACATTGCACTCTGTAAAGGCATATCTACTTGCAATTCTTGTCAGATATGTGCTTTAAAAATCTTTGGTCCAGCCACTCCAGTAACCACATATTAAAGAAGTACATACATGAAACTAATGCATTTACACAATATAGCTGCATACATACAACACTGTTATAAGAAATGAAGACAATGTACTGGCATTACTTTCACAGGAATCATGTAAGTGAACAAAGGCAGAAGCAAATTACCCTGCAGTAATAAAACAAGCACAAGAACATAGAACAATGAAGTAACAATGCAGGTAACACAGTTTGAAAAGATGACAACAATACAAAAAACAAAACTTTTAAACACCAGTTAACTACAACATAACCTAAACAGTAAGATTTCTGACACGCTATCAATATAAATTTTATCTCAAATTTACACACATCAGCTGTGGGTGAACAAAAGTTGAAAGACACTGCACAAAACAGACTTTTGGGTTTGTACTAAAGACATCATTGTGTGGTTAAGAAACTTCTTGTTCACTGCTTAGTATGAGAGTAAACACCACTTTTTCTAGCAAACCTGCATATTATAAAAACACTATAACCAAATTACGGCTACAAATGGACTACATATCAATTATAATAAGGAAAGGAGAAGCTTTGCATTGTCAAAATATTTTATCATATAATCCTTTATTCAGCAATTATGAAAAAAAAACAGGTCTACAAAATTGTGTGTAGAAAATATAAATAAAAATGTAAAAGGCAAAAAGCAGCAAACTACAAATTATGGGGAAAAGTTGTAATGAGCATGGCAAAACACAGCAGATTAGACACAGGGAAGTCCACAGTTCATCTCTATAGGAGGACCTCGCTGTCCAGTCTCACGTATTATGACTTTTGCTTGCTGTCAAGTTTTCAATTTTCATTTCCTGCTCTTGCATTACCAATTATCACTTTTTTCTTACAGACTAATCCTTTTGTTTACTTTACATGAACATAGCTCTTATTTACTCCCAAGATCTTTCTAGTCATTGCCTTGTAAACTTTGAAAAGGGCAATGTGTCACTTCTACAAATAGGTTTTAATGAACTACTATACTTATATTATGTCTGTTAGTGTCACATTGCATACCTCTCCACTTCTTAGCAAGACATCTGGACAAAGCCTAAAATAATGGGGGGGCAAAGGCACACAACAGGCACAGATTTTAAATATTGCTCTTATAAACTTAGAAAGTTGCAAGAACAACAGATGTGTTATCATGCCTTTTCTGAATGATACGGAGTCTGAAACTGAAATGCATGTCATTATTTAGTGACTTCAATCCTAAGCCAGAAAACCACAAATTTTACAAGAAACAGAGCAAAAATATGAGGCAAAAATCTGGACAGCTAAGGTATGCCACATTGCTTTGGGCTTTTATTAATTTACTGGTATAGAGCTCTGTCCCTTGCTCTTACTACTAGATAACTATGCCGGTAAAAGTGATTTGAGAAAATATAAAAAATAAAATGGTTCAAGTTGCAGAGATTGTAAAATATAGTGTTATAAACATAAAACTCAAAACAGACTAATCTGTTGCAGAACATGGGACAGCATAAAGAAAGGCTAAACAGCATACGAATAATGGCATTGACAGAAAGGAAGTACATGGATGCAGCCAAGTCAGACAAATGATAAGGCAACACTGTTTAAAAGATGGTTAATACTGGAGATGGAGATGTATTGAAAAACAGGAAGTACAGGAGACAAAAAGTGGTGATAACAGGTGAGGGAACAGACTCATGAAAACATAGCAGCAGAAAGAAAAGGGAACCAAGCTTTACTAGTGTAGACTTTAAACCATGCTTCAGCCAGGAGAAGGCAATGAATGACAGAAAGGTATGGGAGATTAAAAGAATATTAACAGAAGTGTAATTTAAGGGAAGACTTTGCATGCATGACATCAGCGTAGGAATTCAGGCTGTTCTAACTGCAGACTAATGCAACGATCATATTGACACTGATGTAGTACAGGAGACACAGACATCAAAGCATGGCAAAGCTACTGAGTACCCAAATTATGAAGACAAGTTGGGATTTCATATGACACTAGAGACTGTTCACTTATGGAGGTTGCGTTGATATTTCATATGATGCTACACATTGTCCACTTACAAGAAGATGAGTTAGGATTTCAGATGATGCCACTGACTGACTACTTATGAGAAGGTTCATAGGTAAGTACTAGGCTAGCTGACGTTGTGGGCTATTTTAAGCCAAAATAACGTATCCCATTTGGTTACAGATTGATCTTACCCATCCCATGACTGGTAATTATATATTACCCCTAATGAGAATAACTGGAATCATACCATAGATAATTTGAGGTCGTCTAGAATGCTGTGTGATGTATGCATGGAGGCAGGTACAGCACTCTGGAGCAAAACTATCTCATGCAGAGCATCAAACAGTATAACCTTTCAAGGTCAGCAAAAACCTTGTTTAAACCAGCATGTTTCCAGGTACTGAAGGATCAAACCAGAAGCTGGAGAAAAAAGGGCAGAAGTGTGACACGCCTATTTACATGAGCTAAATGAAATGTCAGCATCCCTAAAATTTTGTAGTCAACTCCTTATATGAAATCCAGAGTGGAGCAGTGGAGGTGTTTTATCACTGCGCCGTAAGGTAAACAATATATGAAAACTCCCCTAGTTCTGTGGTATAGAGGGATAAAGCTCTGACTCTGACTCACAGAATCAGAACTTAATAAATGTCTTGGATGCAAGAAGATCTAGACAAGCAAGGATGAGAGTGAGTGGCTTACACTGGCTCAACCATCCTGGTCAGTGGGAGATGGTGGCCCACTAGCCAATTCCTCCTAATCTCCAGTGGAGATTTTGACATTCACAATGGCCATAAGACCATGGATGTGTGCTTGGCAGCCTTAAGTCAGTGATGGGAGTTCTCAGTGGATATGGGTGTGGGAGCAGGCATACACAGTGGGGAGAGTGTAGAATGCCCCTGTAGTGATGCAGTTGCCACATCAGTCACCATTGATGGGGCTAGGGCCATAAGAAGAATACCCCGATGGCTGTATTTATGATGGCTTCCCTTTCAGTTCTCGCTCAAGAGATGAAGGACGATTAATCTGTGGTGAGCCTCAATGGGCAGCAAGCTGCAGAGAGAGAGAAAAAAAACAAAGAAAGAAAACCACAAAGGAAATTGACTAGTTTGCAGGAAGATGTCCTCAACTTGGTCCAAAGTTAAACAATGCAAGTAACAAATAAAATCACCTTACTTCCAAAACGGAAAAACACACAAAACAAAATGTAAACAAAAACGTGTTGCACAAGGATCAAATGCCAATCCAATTACATAACAGTCTCAGTCTTTCAACATAACTTTGGTTAACTGTTGACGAAAATGAGTAACAGAAACATTTCTGAAATTAGTCTGAAAACAACATGTGAAAAGGAAGTCAAAGTTGCAAAGTTCAAAGTAAGAAATTACAGTTGTGTAAGTAAACTGACCATAACAGTAGATGCATGAAGAGACTGCTGCAGTATCCTAAGGTATGTGGATTTTATCCTACCAAAGATACAACCAGCCATCTTCCAAAACTTAAGGGCACCTTCCACATGCCCTAAGCACTGAAAAGCTTGAGAAGAGTGGTGTAAAGTCAGTGCATAGTACATCAGGAAGAGTTCAGTAATCAGCTTTCTCATACTGTCAAAGAAAGCCAGCAAAAACTTAAGCAGGTGAGCCTGACAATTCACTGTTCTGAAGGCTCTGGTGAAAGAAGTCCAAACCTATCAAAGGATTTCCCATCTTTGTCACAAAGAATATGGTTAGCTGCAAAAGGATGTCTGGCAGAAGTTCATTTTAACTGAGAAATCATGCAGGGTCTAACCTAGGGTTTGAAAAAAGAAATTTGTGAGTCTGATGAACCTTATATAATTCATCATACTTCTTGGGGGCAGAAGGAAGTCAGGCAAACTGCTGATTGTGAAGAAAGCATCCTCTAATGCTGGTAAAATAGAAGGAACATTTACAGGTTGAGGAAAATCTATCAGTAAAAATGTATAATCCCTTTGTTGGGATTTTGGTATTTCTGTTTGCTCCAAAAGAAGTAATGCCATTCAGGCAATAATAACCAGAAATGATAACTCTTCAGGAGAGAAATCTGAAAAAAAACTTTCCTCAGAGTCAAACTCTCCTTCCTGTGGGGAAGGGATCTAAGAAACAAAACATAAATCTAATTCCTGTCCCTCAGATGTGAATCTGAGTCTGAGAGAGAGAAATCTTTCACTTTTTGAATTCAAGGAAGACTCAGAATGTAAAGACTGAAAGGCTTGAAATAAATCCCCAATCTTCCCTGTGTATTCTATGGGATACAGGAGAAGACAAAATGCCTAAAATTATATTTTCTTTTCCTGGGAGAGTCCCCCAGAAAAAGCCTAACCTGAAGAACAGTCCCTTCCCTGGGAATCAAGCTTCACAGATTGGTTTAGCAGATCATCTCCTCTCTTCCCTGACACTGACAACTGTGTTTTTTCCTTGCCAAAATAGGACAACTAAACAGAAGATGGGCCTGTCTCTTGGTCCTTAGTAGCTTCTTGAGGAGCAACACCAGAGGGGCCAAAAGAAAGCAATGTATTGTTTAAAGTACCTGAAATGACCATAGTACAGTCACTCATCAGTGATTCAGGCAAAGAGGAAGCCGACTTCACGACTGAAGACTCGCAACTTTTTTCTTTATGTGGATCAGGAAGGGAAGAACTGAAGAGGTCAAAGCCTGGTCCACATCTGTACCAGAAAAAAAATGTCTGATAAGCAGGTAGTGGAGCCTTGGACAATTGCTGGTACAACTTGACTGAAAAACTACATTTTGAGGCAAAAATGTTCAGTAGCATTCCCTAAAATATCTAGTCCTAATACCAAGCGATACATTTTGACTGAAAAGTAAAAATTTTTCTTACAAAATAAATAATTTGAAAGGAATTTCCTAGTAGGGAACCCTAACTAAAAATGTAATTAAGTTAAAGTTTTATAGTGGCAACCACTAAAAACACCAGTCCTACATCTAGTAATAATTTCTGACAGAAAATATAAACCTTTATTCACAAAAAAACTAGGTATTCCCCAAAAGGGTAGTTATGTGCCCATCCTTGGAGAAAAACTAGCCAACCATCAATCACTAAAAGCTGGCAGGCAACAGGGCACTTTGATGGCAAGAAAGTTCTGAAGATTTGGTGTCTAATCACTGAGTTTATACTGTTTTCCTCAAGCTGTTCAGTGGTTAGGGCAAATGGAAGGTATCCTTAAGCTGTGAAAGCTGTCCAGTTGTCATATCCTTGGCAGGCTATAGCCCCATACAGTTTAGACTACTGCAAAAGTAGTCTAGTGATGGACATCAAGTTATTAAAGTACCAATGCTACAGGAAGAAGATATTTTGCAACTATAGAAAATGGATGTCTCTCTTGCATTGAAAGGCACATACTTTCAACCTCTAGCAAAATTGAAAGTTTCATAAGACTTATCATATGACATTATAAAAGGATTTTTTTCTGCAATCCATTAGTTAATTTGCAAAACCTGCATCTTTCTGTGTGCATTAAATCATTACCTCATAAGTTTCCTCATAATAATACATTATAGGATACTGTTTCATTAAAAGATGCATTACAAAAAAACACAATTCTACCTTTCATACCAATACTAGTCAACTATTTAATTTGTGGGAAAAGATTTAAAATGGTACATAGGACTTTTTCTTACTTTTGACCCAGATGTTGTATCAACAGTGGATGTAGTTACTGCAGTGGAAGGTTCGCTGACCATACTTGAAGGCCTTTGGTTTACTTGTTGCTTGGACATGTATAACTTTGGCCTGAAAGAAAAAAAAATGTGAACTTTCTTTCTTTCTTTTCCAGTACTTACAATATAAAGACAATTCAGTTATCCCAGTTTAATTATTACAGTGATGTTTTACAAAGCAAAAAGTGATACAAAAATGAATGTATTTAGCAAATGCAGCCATAGCAATTGAGAATTACATGACAGTGTTGCACATTTCATCCAATGTTATGCAATGCTGATTAAAATATTCACATCATACAAAGACTTCCAGGATCAACATGCTTTCAAAGCTATTCATAATCTATATATAGGCATGTCAAGAACTTTCAAAATGATCTTCTGCACTGCTGCCCAAGGGACAGATGTGCACTGACAGGTGTCCGAAAAAGAGGGAAAAATATATACTACTCCATGAAAGAATGATATACTGTTTGAGGATGCACTTTTTTCAAAGATATAACAACCTCAGGCTTGACAATTATATTAAATAAGGGGGATTCAGAGGAGAAGCCCTCTGCATGAATAACATGGGTTGTGTGAATGTCATTGCTGTTTTGTTTTGTAGAAATAGCATTCAAAGAGCAGTCCACACCAGTGCACCACACCCAATCATATTTGGTACTTAGTTACGTTAAGTGCTATGAGCAATGAAGAACAAACTGGTAGGCAAACAATAAATCTTCAGGAATATCAGGATGATAAATATGGCTATTTATGTAGCCCATCGGTTTGAATAAACAGAAGAAAGACTGCTCTCACAACCACTTCTTACACATTCACTGTAGAAGGCTCTAGCATTCAGTATACTAAAGGACTCGTATGGTATAGCTTGTGTGCAAAAAGATCAGTGAAAGATAAAAGATTTTACCAGCTCTATGATGCCAGGAACCAAAAAGAGTGTGAAAAAGTGGATAACACAAACCATACAAACAAAAATTCAATTTGTGATATAAAAGAGGTCAACATCCACCAAAGAGTCGCTCAGTGGGAAGATGTATAAAACATTTTTATTAAACATGATAACAATAAAAAAACAATTCCAAAAGGTAAATTCTGGTAAGCACTTCATCTGTGTAAATGCAGGACTTTATCAAAACCAAAATGCATCCTATTCAACACATTTAAATAGCAATCACATACAATTAATTAACCAATAAAATAACAAGTGACCTAAAACAATGCTCTGTATTTATAAGTGAGTCACATATCTTTGAATTTATTACTGCTCAATACCTGTGTTGTTTGGCTTCTGCTACATACCTACAATCAACTGCATTACTAGCTGAGTTAAGTACAAACTTGCAGTGTTAAAGATTGTACTATATTTCATTTTTCTGTCTGTTTAATTGTTTCATTGAATATTGTCTCTGTGTCTCTCTGTAGTTATTTATTTTTCTATTTAATTGTTTCATAGAATACTGTGGTCTCTCTCTGTCTCTGCAGTTATTTTCCCGCCTGCCCTCCCTGTTCTTGTTTTCATACTTATCTTGGTGGCTTTGGAATTGCCCACCCCTCCTGTAAATTTGTGTTTGAACACTCCTCCTGGGTCTATCTCATTTGCTCACTCAACCGAGTACAGTGAGATCATATTTTGACTTCAGACACTCCTACCAGTCCCATCTGTTCAGCTCTATCCCAGCTCTATTCATGTCTAGTGTCACTAGCTCACTCTACCTAATACAGAGAGAACATTTGTGAAGGGCAAGCCACTTAGGTCCTTAATTTTGAATTATCTTCTGTTTCTCCTTTCTCCCTTTCTACATTCCAAAAAAAAAAAAAAATAAATAAAATAAAATGTATAAGCTTATTTCCTGCCTTTCCTGTAACTAGTCTAGTCCAGATACAGATTTGCTGTAACCAGGACTGTGTATAAGCTTCTGAGCCCCCAAAGCCTTTTTGTGTTTGAGGGAAGGCTTATAGCTTATCAGTGGGAGTGGTAAGCACTAAGTAGCCTATCTACCACAAGAGTGGTTTCTGGCCCAGAAAATGTAGTTTATTGGCATTTTGGGCAGATTTTCCATCTATTTCAACTTTCTAGTTTAAAAACCTGTGTTTGCACTTGTTTCCCACCTTTCTTGTAACTAGTCTAGTCCAGATACAGATTTCTGTATCCAGGACTGTTTGTAAGCTTCTGAGCCCCCAAAGTATTTCGGTGTTGGAGGGGAGCCTTCTAGCTTATCAGTGGGAGTGGTAAGCACTCGGTAGCCTATCTGTCACAAGAGTGATTTCTGGCCCAGAAATTGTAGTTTATTGGCTGTTTGGGCAGTTTTTCCATCTCTTTTAACTTTCTGGTTTAAAAGCCTGTGTTTGCACTTGTTTCCCACCTTTCCTGTAGCTAGTCTAGTCCAGATACAGATTTGCTGTATCCAGGACTGTTTGTAAGCTTCTGAGCCCCCAAGCCTTTCTGTGTTGGAGGGAAGCCTTCTAGCTTATCAGTGGGAGTGTTAAGCACTAGGTAGCCTATCTACCACAAGAATGGTTTCTGGCCCAGAAATTGTTTTTCCATCTCTTTCAACTTACACGTTTAGAAGCCCGTGTTTGCACTTGTTTCCCATCTTTGCTGTAACTAGTCTAGTCCAGATACAGATTTGCTATATCCAGGACTGTTTGTAAACTTCTGAGCCCCCCCAAGCCTTTCTGTGTTGGAGGGAAGCATTCTTGCTTATCAGTGGGAGTGATAAGCACTAGGTAGCCTATCTACCACAAGATCCAGGTATAGATTCTTAGTTTTAGCACTAGAATTTGTTTATTCGTGCTCAGCACTTGTTCAGAACTTGTTGTTAGCACTAAATAAGCTACAAATTACTACAGCACTCAACCTTCCTCTTTACCTAGTGGAAAACAGTTGTTGTACTTACTTTCCCCACTTGCTTAGAGAAAAACAGCTCTTATACTCACTTTCCTCACTTGTCTAGAGGAAAGTAGTTTTTTATTCAGGCATGTCCAAGGGTCAGCTCCCAGTGTTCTCTCCTGTCTACCTGATGAATCTGGGCATCTTAGGGCAATGTAGCAATTACCTCATGTACACAGGCAACCATCTCCTCCTACCACCCAACACCATAACCTGTGAGAGATGCACTTATCTAGCCAAATTGGAGGTAAAGCTCTCTTCAACCAAGACTGAACTTGACAGTCAAGAGGAGAAGGTAAACACTTGCACCACACCACAGATAGTCCCACTAAACCTACACCACCAAAATCCACACATAGAAACACAAAAACATTCCCGGAGGCTCTCAATAATAATCTGCTCAAGCAACAGAGACCTCCAAAGCAGAAACGCAAGCAATCTCCACCCCCCAACACAACCCAAATGACACACAGCCCACAGACTCAGTGTGCCACTCAACCACAGCCCATAAGGCAAAACAACGTACCCAACACACTAGTCATAGGTAACTCTATAGTCAGGCACACTGATATCCCACTCACCAGGCTAAACAAGTAGAGGGTTACTGCCAGCTGCCTGTCAGGTGCCAGACTCCACCACATAACACATGCACTCAGGTCACTCCACAACATGTACAAATATGACTCTGTCATTGTCCACATTGGTGTGAATGACCTGAGATGTACCTCCCTGGACTACATGAAAAAAGACATGGAAGAGCTCTCCAATCTTGCAGCCCAGGCAGATATGACCCTAACCCTGAATAGCATCCTGTCATCACTCCGAATAATACCACAGTACAAGGACAAAATCATTGACTTCAACAATTGGCTAAGCTTCTGGTGTCATTCTAGGGGGATCCAGTATCTGTCAGCCTGGGATGACATGGTCGACAGACCACGATGCTTTGCCAGAGATGGCCTGTACCTGTCACCCCTCAGATTCTGGATACTGGCTAAGGCTCTTGCTGCCCCTATAGTGCCTTTTTTAGGCAAGGTTCAAATGACAAATTCAGCACTGTAACAGGAACAGGCAAGCAAAAACTGAGGGTAATGCTACTCAATGCTAGAAGTCTAAATATCAAAATGCACTCCTTCGAGGCACTCCTTAAAATGGAGAACATTGATATCTGTGCAGTGACTGTGACCTGGTTCAAGGCTCCAGAGAGCACCCCTGCATTACCAGGCTATAACTCATATCACACTTTTTGGCCACCTAACCTGTGTGTCCATATTCATTAAGGACATCCACACCTCCAGGCTAGTTATCCAAGTGAAACTAACTCTGGGCAAAACTGCAATCCAAATTATAGCTTGCTACAGATCCTCCACCATGCCCCAGGATTCCCACTCCTCTTTCTTGATATACTGGAAAATATTAGGGTTCAGCCAAACACCCTAATAATGGGCAATTTTAACTACCTCACCATTAACTGGGAAAACTACACATGCACCAACTCCTTCACCTCAACGCTTTCTGGAATTCATAAATTCCAATGCCCTGGATCTACTTATCCACACCCCCACCGGGGGCAACAATATCCTAGACCTAGTCATTACCAACATGAGTGACCGGTGTTCCACACCTGAAGTCAACTCCTCGTTGGTCAGATCCGACCATAAGCTAATCACCCTAGATATCCACTTCCTGCCCCCACCCCCCCATTAAGGAAATCAACGTAAAAAATTTCTCCAAAGCCAACTTCATGCTTCTTAAGACAGAAGTGACAAACTTCATGACACCCATGCAGATGGACAATACAGTTACGACTACTGAGTCCTATACAGATGCACTCTATAAGCACTTACACGAGTGCATGGATCGTGCTATCCCAAACAGAACCAAGACACTATCCTCCAAAAAAAGGAAGCCAATCTGGTGGTCCTCTGCCATAAATAAACTCTACAAGAGAAGGAAGAAACTGTTGCAAAAGAGAGCAAAATCCCATGAGTGGAGGAGTTCCCTGGTCAGCCTCAGTAAGAAGTTGAGATCCCTTATAAGATCTTACAAAGCTAGCCATGAAAACAAAATCACCACTGATTCTAGGGACAACCACAAAGCATTCTATAGCTATGTCAAGAATCTCAATGGTAACACCCAGATCTGCTCTGAGTTACAGCACAACGGCATGAAAATTACAGAACCAAATGATATTGCCAATGTCCTGGCAGATAGGTTCAGTGCTAACGTTACCCCCTCTCACCCCCTAGAGGGCCCATAACTATACAGGAAGAATGCAGAATCCCTGTAATCACAACTACGCAGGTAAAGGCTGCACTCTCTAAAGCCAAAAACACAGCATCCATGGGACCAGACAACATCCCAGGCTGCGTTTTACATGAACTTCAGAACGAACTGGCTCCCCACCTAAGCACCATGTTCAATCGTAGTCTCACATCAGGCTTTGTGCCCACTGAATGGTGTACAGCAACAGCTATCCCACTCCACAAGGGGGGAGCCACCACTGATCTTGGGAACTATCGCCCTATTAGCCTGACAAGCCTGGTCTGTAAGGCCATGGAATGTATCATCATGGAACTCATAAACAAAGACATTGGTAACCTCCAAACTCTGGACCCCACCCAGTTTGGGTTTGTGAAAGGCAGATCATGCCTCCTGAAACTGATCGACTTCTTTGAGGCAGTCACCAAAGCTGTAGATGAGGGTAATGTGGTTCACACAGCCTATCTTGACCTCTCCATCCCCCTACACTGACTATCTCAAAAAACTTCAGCTTTACTCCATACCATATCGCCTACTCCGAGGTGATCTCTGCTAAACATATAAAGCTATGTCAAATCCAGAGCTGCTGGACATGCTACACCTAAAGAAATCCCAATCCCTCTGAGCTACACGCTCTAGGGACCTAAGCCTTGTCACCACAATAAACAGAACAAGCTGGAGGGATAGATTCCTGTCTCAAAGACTTCCCATACTCTGGAACAAGCTATGCATCTATGTCAAGCAAAGTTCCTCACTAGCTCTTCAAGAAAAATCTTGATAAGTGGATGGGAAATAGGAAATACAAACCAGGGATCACTTCTGTGGCTCTGCTCAACAGGGGTACAGGAAAATAACTTTCTTGGGTGGCGTAAGCCAGGGAACCTTGTTGGCTAGGCTTACTTAGGCCCTTGGGCCGATAGCCTAGTACCTACCTATGAACAGATACTTAAGAAACCTAGTATGTAGTAAAATACCTACTTATAAAGTCATACTTCAGTTAATAAATATTGCACATGAAGGTAACAATACAACATTCTCTTACAAAATCAAAGCCCTATCCTTTAAAATAGGGATCAGTGACAAATGTTCATTCATTCCAGGTGGACTAATAACATTTAGGCTCATTTGCCATCTCAATTCACTTTTAACTATATTCATGTGCAATATTTACTAATTGAAGTATGACTGTATAAATAGGTATTTTACTGCATACTAGGTTTCTTAAGTATCTGTTGTTTTAAGAGCATTGTTTTAGGTCACTTGTTATTTTATTGGTTAACTAACTGTATGTGATTGTTATTTAAATGTGTTGAATAGGATGCATTTTGGTTTTGATAAAGTCCTGCATTTACATGGACGAAAGTGCTTACCAGAATTTACCTTTTGAACTCGTTTTTTATTGTTATCACGTTTAATACATTTTTTTATACATCTTCCTACTGAATGACTCTTTGGTGGATGTTGACCTCATTTAAATCACAAAGTGGAACTCTACGATGCCACAAACAGATTTATTTGGGACAGGTAAGTATAGCCTAAAACAGGACAATTACAGAGAAAAATAGGAAGGTTTTGGTGTCTTTTAAATTGTCAGGCTATGATTGTAACTAAATTCTACAGGTGCAAATGAGAGAACAGGTGTGAAGAGAAGGTGATTAATGGGATCCCTCAGGTTTGACAGGCTTTTATCTCCATTGTAATGGTGGCTTCGTAAATGGGACTGATATAAACTGAGAAGGAAAGAAAGACTTTCCATTGCATATTTCTATTAAACTGGAAGATTTTTCTTAGCTTGATTATCTTTTTTCAGAGGAAATTTCAGTGATACTTAGACACTAGGAGAGATGTGTACAAGAAAATATAGTACATTATTTTGGAGTAGAGAGTGCACTTGTGTAATCAACAGAGTATGTAGAAAAAGGAGTTTGTGCCTAAAAGCCAGCTAGAACATTATGAAGAGATGGAAAACTACAATACTTTTTCTGAAGTGGAGATAAACATTTAGCATTCACTTTAGTGTCATCTATCTCTCATGAAAACCATCCTGAAATTACAAAAATTGCCAAATCATCAGAAAAGCAAAAAGTTTGGAAAGGATGATAGCAAAAAAAGAGTTTACAGATATTACAACACATTTGCTTAATGGAAAAAAGGAGACACTAATTCTATCCAGTCTACTCTTTTAAGTACATTAAAATTCTATGTACTTTCAGTTTTACCCTTTTTCCATCTGTTCAATACCTTGCTGAATGTCCATATACTTTTTTTCTCCTGCACCAGTTCTGTTGTCCATTGGGCCTACGACCCTTTCCTTGAAAAAATACTTTTGGATAGTTGGGAAAGTAATTAGTTCCTACAATCAGCTGCCTGTGCCCTTGTTTCACCTTCTGTCTTTACTGTTCAGGATGATGCCTTCACATCTTCCTGACACGATCTTCAGCAAAAATACCATGTCCTCTCTATTTCTGCTGGTAAGAACAGCTGTAGTTTCTGCAGCATCTGGATAGATTTCTCCCACTTTAACCCATGGATCTTTTTCTCCAGATTCCTTCCAGCAGCTTAATGTCATTTTCCTTTTATGACTTGCAGGACTACTAGTACCCAAGATGAAGAATGACCATGGACCTGCAGAGTAAAAGCATTACGTCGTAGAATAAACAAAATATCCTGGGTTATAAGTCCGGATTCACCACACAAATGAAACTAGCTCTGGAACTGTAAAAATATATTTGTTGGTTTCTTGTAAAATGTGAACTGTGTCCAGGCTATGATATATTCTGTTGTTGTAATTAGTTGTTTTTCTTTTGAATGCATCAGTAACTTTGTTGGTTCGCTATCTATACTGCCTTATTTTGTGTTTTTTTTTTAAATGTGAACATACTGTAGCTGTAACTAGTCATTTAGTGAAAATGCAATAATAACTTTGTTGGTTTGCTACCTATACTGCCTTATTAAGGGTTTCTAGTTTCAATGCAAATGGTATTTAAGCCATTAAAACCTACTGTAGCTGTACATATTTTTTTTTTTTAACTGCAAAAATATCCCTGTTGGTTCGCAACCTATACTTCCTTACTTAGCATGTCTAATTAGACCAGGCTATAGCTTTGTAAACAAAAGATTATTGCCTAACTAAAGATACTTCCTAGACTAAAGATTATTAATAATGTTAGTATTTCCTATTTTTGTTGGCTATGTTATTGAAAATGTCTCCTACTGCTATTCAATGTAGAGCATGGTAATGCTTTTTTACAGTTGGAGTGTCTGCCTTTTTATACTAAAATAGTCTGATGGCACTGTTTTAGTCTAACATACTGAAGTCCTTAGAGTACTGTTTTATTGTGATACAATTTTCCTCTTACCTTTCCACATGCTTTCCTTTTCTCTATTTACAGATAAAAACTGTCCTTACTACTTTTTGGAAAACTAGATAAACTCCATGCAAAATACAGCCTCCATGTATGTTTTCCAATATAACTTATGCTATGGAACTTTCCCTTGACCTATTGACATCAGCAAAACACAAAGAAAAATGTGTTGGTTACCATTTTTGTTAAATTCTATTCCCTGGAGAGCGTATCACTATCGGTCAGCAACTGAGCGTTTAGGCAACCCCCCCCCCCCCAGTGTGTAATAAAGCTCTTCGTAATGGAATTTGCCTCACTATAAGTCCATATTGTATTCTTTTTCTCCCCTTTTTACCTCCATTCATAGAAATGCATCCTTCCATTTCATAAGCTATACAAAACAACTCTTTTTGGCTCTAGTGCCTCCTTCCATGTAATTCAAGTATATTTTTGCTGCTAATGTTTATTCTATTCCTAACTAAAGATTACTCCACTTAATCCCATAATTGCTATTTTTACAGTCAGTTCCCAAGTAAGCTAAATATTTGTATTTTCTCTTTTAAAACACTAAGTTCACAAAGTAAGCCAAATTATTGTTTTTTCCTTTTTTTTTTTGTACTGTTGCTTACCTCCACCTCATCTTGGAAAATTAAGATAAAATCAAATCATGCCCCCGGCTTAAAAAAGATTCATCATCCATTATGCATGAGAGAGAATCAGAGAGATTCTGCTTGGAAAATATGGCTGAAATCCAAATCCCCTACTCACCATCAAATTTTTAAAGAACTTAGAAACCATACAAAAAAAAAGAAAACAAACAAAAAAAAAAAACAAAAAACAAAGCTATAATGACAATAAAAAAATTTACTATAAAGCCCAAACTAGCCATCACTCTAATCCCAAAAACGTCTGGAGCACTATCAACTCTATCCTTCACCCCAGAAGCTCTCACACTCATAATCCATACCCTAACAATTCAGCACAAGACACTGCCTCCCTCCTCAACCATTACATCACTGATACTATCCATAAACTGACCAACACTGACTAGAACTCCAAATCTACTTTCCCTTCCTAAACACCTTTAAACCAAACCCTCTTCTGTCTTAAACCTATCCTACCACTTACATAAAAACTCTCCTCCAAAAACTAAAACCTTGTTATCCTTCTGCTGCTCATAATCTTCCCCCACTCTCTCAGACTTGCAGCTGACTCTATAGCCTATCCAGTTTCAATACTTATCAATAGATCAATTTGTGAAGCTACTGATCCTGATGCCTGGAAATCTTTCTATGCAATACCCCTACACAAGGAGGTAACTTTACTCATCCATCTAACTTTGGACCCATAGATATTCTCTCTCTCCTCTATCAAAAATCCTCGAAAAATGTATACACACACAGCTGCTAAAATTTCTTATCCAAGAAAGCCTTCTGATACCTACCCAACACAGTTTCCGTCCAAACCATAGTACTACTACAGCCCCTCTATCTTTCACTCATACAACAGCTGAAGCCTGTGATAATAAACTTGTCTCATGACTATTCTTACAACTGTCAAAAGCCTTTGACACTGTAGCTCATTCTAAACTCTTAACCAAATTAGCCAACATTAATCTCTTAGCTTCCACTCTTGAATGGTTTTCCAGCCATCCCTCAAACAGACTATAATCTGTCAGATGGCAGCCCACCTGCTCCCCCTTCCTACCTATCCATACAGGTGTTCCCCAGGGCTCCATTCTGGGACCCCTTGTATTCAACATCTTTACTAATGACCTATATAACTTTTGCTACCACTCACCTCTTATTTGGTATGCTGATGATTCTACACTCATCTCCTCTTCTAAAAGTATCTCTCAACTTCACTCTCTTACCCAAAAGTCTTTTCTTTCTGTAGAAAAAATTACTCCCTGAAAATCAGCTTATTTTAAATCCTTAAAAGGCTAAACTTTTACTCTTTCTCTCTAAATCACTTTCACATCTCAAAACCACCTTTATCATCTGATCCTTAAATAAAACAATCATTAATGCAGAATCCCACACAAAGCTACTTGGAATGATAGGTTCATAGGTTCATAGATTAGTACTAAGCTAACTGCCCTTGCAAGCCATTTTAAGCTTAGCCAATTATCCCTTGTGAGACTCAAACCCTACACCTTGTGTTTGTAAGGCAAACACCTTAACCATTAGGCCACCCTCCCAACCAGGGAGATGATCAATTAAAATTCGACCTCTGTGTCCAACAATCCATTAAAAAAATTGGGTCTGCTTTATAGGAACACAAAATTCCTACCTCTAGACTCCAGACTCTCCTTGCCTCAAGCTTATCTACTTCTAAGCCTTCTCTATGCTGCTCCATTCCTCACAAACCTTCAGTCTTCCTTAATCACTAAGCTGGAACAGGCATACAATAAAATTAAGATTTGCTGCAAACATACCACATATCTCTCACCACTGCTTGGCACTAAAGAACCTACAGTGGCTTGAATTCTCCCATCAACTTCAACTTTCACAGCTCCACATAACTCGCTTTTTACTCAACAAACTCTCAGCCTGCCCTTCCCTATCCAATCTTGTGTCATATTGCACCCTTATGAGCCCAGTTCATAGCACAGACCAACTTCTTTAAAATATACAAACCCAATGAAACTGCTGGTAAAATATTATACACATTTTCAGTATCTTATAACTGGAACAAACTCCCACTCAAGATAAGGT